>NW_026057579.1:1057904-1128488 GCF_023721935.1 Panthera uncia
GCTCTAGTCCCCATATCCCCCGGACAACACACACCCCTGCCCACTTCTCTGCTCCTGTCTCCACTCCAGGTCTCGGAGCCTCTGGGGTCTCTGACGCCACCCTGGGGAGAAGCACAGAGTCTCCCACAACACCACCTGCTTCTGCCCTCCCAAATCCAGAGCCGACCCTCCAGTGTCTCTCAGCTAACTTCTCATTGCCTTCCCCTGAGGGAGAATAAATGTCATGCAAGCTTTTAGCCACAGCTTCTTTTCCTTTGGTGGACTTGAGGGGAGGGGCTCGGAGGCATGCTTGGGTGACTCATGCGTTCGTTCAATCAATGGTTATTGTTTGTCCCACACTATTCTAGACGCTAGGGATTTCATGGCGAACTGGTCAACGTTAGCAGCCCTTACATATATGGTCATGAAATACTTATGAACAGTCACTAGAGAGACACACACTCCTCTGAGAGCCTGGGGTACACAGTCGATGTACCCCCAGAAGCTCCCAGACCATGAGGAAGAGTAGCAGGGTTGTAGGTAAGAGTGTTCTTGGTCATAGGGCACAGAAACCCACCCTTTGCTTCTCTCTGCAGGGAGTCTTCTTTTGCTGTTTTGGGGGGTATATTATTTCAGGTTCTTTGGTTGCAAGCAACAGAAGTCTTAGCTCATTCTGGGTAAATAAAAAGGCAATTTATTGGGTCAAATCATTTAGCAGTCCACAGATAGCTTCAGGCACAGAATGACCCAGAAATGAGTGGTATCCCCAGAGGTCCAGTCCTGCCATTCTCTCGGGTCTTTTCACAGCTGTATAGTGAGACTGATCTCAGCTAGCTTCCTTCTGGCAGCAGCCATGGCCACATTGGTCCAAACTTTACATTTTACAGTATGTCATCAAGAGGGAAAGAGAGTCCTTTGGTAACCCCTCTGCCCTTGGAAGAGAATGGAAGCTTCTTTCCTAGAAGCCCCATCAGACATCTCCTGTATTCTCATTGGCCCAAATGGGGCAGGTGTCATCTGGAACCAAACAGTATGTTCCAAGGGAATGGGACACACAGAGTAGCATGAGCCAAATCAGGGCGCACTTCTGGTGCTGAGACAGGGTTTATACCACCCAATTGTTTGGGTGAGAATAGACATGAAAATCTTTAAGACATTGTTACTGGGAGTTGGGCAAAGGAGTACTGGCCATGATAAGGAGTAATGGTGTACCAGTCACAGATGAATCATAAACGTATTTCAAGGACTCCCAGTGGTAAAATCTGGGGCCATTTTACTACAAAAATAGATAACGATAGCACATTAAAACCCATTAGGTAAATTAGATCCATGAATTTATACAAATACTAAATTAATAAATGAGGAGAAAGGGAAAGTGTTACATTACTGCAGAATGCTAAATGATAAATGTAGGTGTAATTGCAATCTATGTTTCCACAAATACTTATGTTGGTATTAATTACTAATTTGCATGATTAATTAACTAAACCATAGAGAATCCTAGCAGACAGGTGATAAACACTTTCTGTTCCTCCTGCCCCAAATGCACAAATCCTAAGGAAACCTCAGACAAACCCAAACTGACTTCCTCCAAGTAGCGGGCCCGTACTCTACAAAAATGCCAAGGTCATGAAAGAGAAGGAAAGATGGAGAAAGTGTGCCAGATCAAAGGAGACTAAGCAGATACTTGAGGTAATTGTAAACAGATGACCCCGCTGTGGACCTAGACCTGTAGAGGACATGATTGGGGTAATCTATGAGATTCTTTGCAGTCTGCGAAGATACTGTTGTGCCAATGTTAGTGTCCTGGTGTTGATGGTTGTGCTAGCTTCTGTAGGACGGTGTCCTTCTTGTAAGGCAATGCACCCTGAAGAATTAAGGGGGTCATGGGGGCATCATGAAGGCAATCTGCTGCAAATGGTTTAGAAGAAATGGTAATATGCACGTACAGGCAGACTATGATGAGACACACACCGCATACGTGTAGTGAAACGTTACCAGTGGGGGAGTCTGGTTAAGATGAAAAGGAGCTCTCTGTTGTAGAGTTACAGCTTTTCTCTACATTGGACACGATTTTAAAAGAAAAGAAACGACTTGTAGGAATTTGACCTTAGCAAACGGGTGGATGGCAGAGACATTTGCTGTTGGGAAAGACATTTGGACAGGTGAATCTGGAGAGGATAAGGAAGAGCTCTGCTTTGACCCGAAGAAGTGTGTCTATTCCATATGCAGGTGGAGGTGTCAAGAGGGGAGGGTGTCTGGGCCAAGGCCACATTTGAAGTCCTTGAACTGGATGTGATGGACAGGGAGAAGGTGCAGAAGGATAACATTCCTGTCTGAGGACAGAAGGGACTAGTCAACACGTGGAGGCCTGGTTGTGGGGGGGTGGGGGGAGGAGGAGCCCTCAAGGAGATCGGGAGGGAGGAGCCAGCGGGACAGGAGGAACACCAGACAAGGGGCCAAGGAGCCAAGAGAACAGAACAGCCCAGGAACGAGGAATGGCTGACCACGTCCAGTGCTGATGGGAGTCAAGACAGTAGAGGATGGAGGGCTGGCCACTGGCTTTTGGGGCCTTTGGGCGGTGCTGACCTTAGAGGGTTTCAGTGCTAGGAGGAGATCATGCCCATGTGGCGGGGGGGGGGGGGGGGGGGAGGGGGGGGGGGCTGCCCGGGCGGCGGGGGGGGTTGTGGGGGGGGGGTTTGGCGGGGGGGGGGGGGGGGGGGGGGCGGTGCAGGGGGGGGGGGGGGGGGGGGGGGGAGTGAAGGATGTGACGTCAACAGGCACGGACAGGTTTATGACGGGGTTCATGTCAAGAGTTGGAGAGAAGTGGGGCAGAGCCCGAGGCCATGCGAAATTAGAGGTGGGGTCTGCCTTTAAGGTGTTTACATGGGGATGGGAATGGCCCTGGGAGACGGGAGAGGCCCATGGTGCAGGACAGAACCAAGGGAACAGGCAGGGAACGTCTTGAGGTGGGAGCGGAGGGGTCCAGGGCACATGGAGCGTTAGCACAGACTTCCAAAGGTGGGAGCTTTAGGAAGGTGGCCTCACCCTTAGGGATAAAAGCTAGTAAAGGACAGAGGCCAATCAGTTCTAGTACCCTGCTGGGAGCCTGCATGAGTGCATTGACTTCATAATACTGACTCTTTGGGGAGTACCTGATCTCTTTCACAGAGAGCTTCTGTTTTCTGTTTTTTCTTCCCCTTTTTATGGGTCATTCTTATTTGTGTATAGTTTGTAATTGTTTTGTTGAAAATATTTTAGATAATAGTGTGGCAGGTCTGGCTACTGGTCAACCCCTCCCTACTTTGCTATGTTATATGCCTGTTTACTTGTTTCATAACTGCAGAATTAATTTTAGTGCTATCCCACCACTCCCCCACCAGGTGAGGCCTCCGATGTTGCACCTCCCAGGGGAGCAGCTTTGACTCTGCCCACAGTTACTCCTGTGCTGTCAGATGTTTGGGCAGGGGTCTCTGTGGAACAACACCCATTTGTTAAGCTCCACAAATTCAAGTCTCATTACTCTATTGTTTTCAACATTGCCTCAAGGAATAAATTCTTCACGTGGAATCTAATCCAATCAACGTGTCTTTGTAAGTATATTGCCTGAGGTCAGTGTTTGAGATTTGTTTTGACCCAAGGATGCCCCTTCACCTTGTGTCTTTCCCCATTTCTCTCCAGCAAATTAGCCTGCCTACAGTTTAGCCTTCTTTTATTTTTTTTTTAAATGTTTTATTTATTTTTGAGAGAGAGAGAGACAGAGTTTGAGCAGGGGAGGGGCGGAGAGAGAGGGAGACACAGAATCGTGGAGCCTGATGCAGGGCTCGAATTTATGAACCAGGAGGTCATGATCTGAGCCGAAGTTGGACGCTCAAATGACCGAGCCACCCAGGCGCCCCTAGCCTTGTGTTCAATGAATCTATCAGTCTCATAACAAATGTCTTTCACCATAACTTCCATTGTTTTCGATTGCTCCCTGAAGATTGCATCTCTCTTAACCTGTGCAAATGAAGTCAGTTCCTTTAGGGAGGAGTTTGGAAGTCTCTGTCTATGGTCTGCTTCTCCCTCCTGGGGAAAACCTTGGACCCAAGGATCTGTGTTGGTGGTGGTGGCAATTGATGCAGGCTGGTTGGGTCTGAAGACCCAGATCAGGTCCTGCAGGGCCAGCCAAGAGAGTCCTTGACTTCATGCAGGATGAAAATCAATCTCGAGCCGAGAGGAAGTAAGAGCAGAGTTTATTGAAGACAGAGCAGATAAAGACAGAGCATCTGGGAGACTCAGAGAGGAAAAAGAGCATAAGTCTTGTCTTTGCTCGGGGACTGGGTTTTTACTGAGGACAGTGGTCTGGTGTACATGTCTTCTCAGGCATCCAGGAACTGGTACAAAGAAAGAGGAGTGTTCAGGTTTTCCTTCATAAATCACTTATGCCCTGAATTCCTTAGGTGCTATCCATTGTGTTGGAAGATTCCAAAGAAATCATTAACTCCTTGACCTTTACAAGGAGGACATTAGTTATCTGTACCAAAGCCATGTATGGGGCAAAGCAGCAGGTGTAGGTCCTAGCAAGAATCTTGGCACCAAAAAGTCTTTCCTGACGTCCCTTCAGTTTCCTGGTCTCACAATGATAGGCATCTCTTGGAGCGACACCCCCACTCCTGTAGCTGAGTGCTCAGTGGATTGGGAAGCAGCAGCCCCAGGCTTCCCCGCCTTGCCTGTCCTGGTGGGAATTCCTTGCCCATGAGCTGTCCAGGAGGAGATGACAGCTCCAGGAGCCTCAGCCCTGCCATGCTCAGTGCAGAGCCTCAGGCCCACAGGCAGGGTCTGAGCAGGAGAGACACCCCCACCTCTTTGCTGCCCTCACCTGAGACTTAGTCTGGGCAACAGGTAGCTGGGGGCAGGATGACAGGTGCTTGTGTTTGTCTCTGCCAGGAAGACAGCCTTATGGCTGGGATCCGGGAGGAGAGAGAGCCCTGGGTTCTTGTGTGTACCAGACAGGAGTGCAGTTTCCATATTGTTGAGCTGCGAGGGGAGCGGGAAGGTGGGTCTTGGGTCAAATACCACAGACTCCGTGTAGTTCTTCCTGAGTTTTAGTAGATTTTCTCGAATAAATCTTTCTTCGTTTGCTCTATGCACTTCGTCAGATTCCAGAGAATTGAGATGGTTGTTTGAAAAATAATTTTTGCCAATCTCTGTGGGGCATGGGTCCGTGGAACATGTGGCACTGTGAAGCCAGACGTGGAACTGCTGTGAATGTTTTCTTTTGTCAGATGTAACTACAGATAAACCAGAGAAGGCAGGCCATACAGCTTCAGTTGGCTGCTTAGCATTTAGTGGCCTGATGCTATTGAAACCGCTTAAAAGCATAAAGTGGAACAAAAATCAAAATGGCTACACTAATGATTCAGCGAAGCTCGATTTTAAACTAAGCCACCCTTTTCCTCTCTTTTGCAAATGTTCCTCCTCCCTTCTTAGCCTTTTGTGGCAGGAACCTGGTTGTCACCCTGAAAACACAATGAATGGGGCTGCAGCCAACACACAATTCTCTCAAAACTGACTGGATCTTATATTTCCTTATAACTCCCCTCCACCGCCCCCCCCCCCCTATCACCCAGCCCCTTCCTCCAGGTGGAACTGCAGTTTTGAAGGCCTTAGCCAACAAAGCAATAAAGCTATTGTTCTTCTTTATCCCAAACTCTGTCTTTGAGTTGCATATTTCAGCTCCAGAGCATAGAGGTTGGTTTTTGCCATACCATGGCAAGGTCAGGATCACAATAATGCAGGGTAACAAGTTTCCCATTTAGGTGTTTCTCACATTTAACCTGGAAACCAGTTTTACAATTATTGAGGCTGAGTCATTGAGAGATTAAAGGATATGTGGAAGGTCCCACAGCCTTGGCAGATTTGGGATTTGAACCTGGACAGCTGGGTCTGCACCTCCATACAGTCTTGCTTTTCTCCAAGGGATAGGGGTTTGGGTTCCATCAATTAAAAAAAAGACAACAGTGGTGCCTGAGTGGCTCAGTCGGTTGAGCGTCCGGCTTCAGCTCAGGTCATGATCTCCCTGTTCATGAGTTCGAGCCCCACATTGGGCTCTGTGCTGACAGCTCAGAGCCTGGAGCCTTTTTTGGATTCTGGGTCTCTCTTTCTCTCTGCCCTCCCTGCTTGTACTTTGTCTCTCTCTCTAAAATAAATTTTTAAAAATAAAAAAAAAGAGAGAGAGAGAGAGAGAGACAACAGGCCCATGTCAAAAAACCAAGACTTAATACCTAATTTAATTCCAGTTTCAACCTCTCCCAGGAATGGAAATCTGGAACTACTTGGTCAGCACTGCTGAGGGAGTCTGCCTCATAGACCCCTGCCATCTACCAAAGGCAAGTGACCTTGCCTGAAACAAGCCACTCCTTGCTAGTAACTTCTGTGTTCTGCCCCCTTCTACCTATAAAAGTCTTTTATTTTGCATAGATCTTTGGAGCTCCTTTCTATCTGCCAGATGGAATGCTGTCTGATTCATGAATTGTTGAATAAAGCCAGTAAGATCTTTAAAATTTACTCAGTTGATTTTGTTTTTTAACATTTTAAACTTGGAGTCAATGCCCATCATCATAAGTAAGAGGGGCACGTGTCCTTCAGGGAAAGCAAGACGGGAAGGCTCTGCATACAGCTTGAAATGGTGAGGGACAGGAATCATTTCCTCCCTCCTCTGATGCAGTGATCTTGACCCCGCACTGTTGCCAGCACAAATCTGAGGAATAATACAATAGAGTAGGTAATCATTAGACTTCTCTTATGAGTTGAATAAACACTTGAAATTCCACCCCTCCCATCCCTTTCATAACAACAGGTGGCCTAACTTTGTCAGGTGAACCTGGAGTTTCCCATGTTCCTATCAGAAGTTACCAGCTGGCAGATGGCTAGGTTTTGTGAATTATATAAATAAATTCTCCTCCTTCTCCCTCTTCCTCCCCCTCCTCCTCCCCTTCCTTCTCCTCTGCCCCTGCCTTCTCCTCCTCCTCCTTCTTCTCCTTCTTTTTCTTCTCCTTCTTCTTCAACTTCTTCTTCCTCTTCTCCTTCTACTCTTACTTCTTCTTCTCTTCCTTCTTCTCCTTCTCCTCCTTCTCCTCCTCCTTTTCCTCCTCCTCCCTTCTCCACCCCCCTCCTCCTCCTCCACCTTCTTCTGCTTCTTCTTCTTCTTCTTCTTCTTCTTCCTCAAGAATCTTGGGAAGTTCATATCCCAGGGGTAGAAGGGTTACATGTGGCCTTGAATCCCACATTGGACTTTCCTAGGGAGGAGAAATGGGAAATTCTTCTTCTTTAGTTTGAGCTGGTATATCAACCAGGTTCATTGATGGTAAGCAATAGAAACTGATTCAGGCTAATTTAAGAACAGGGAAGTGATTGGACCACCATGGATGCCACAGGGTGGAAGGGAAGGCCTAGAACTGAGTTTGAAGACAGGAGCCGGGCAACTCAGAAGATCTTGGAAGTAGGAACAGATTCATGGTCTTGCCCAGGTGCAGTCAATGGATGAATGACCTTCCATTCCTCTGTCCTTGTGTTTTGGCAAAGCCAAATTTCTAGGAAAAACAGTCCAATTGGCCAAGCCTGGATTGGATGCTTGCCTTTGGTTGTTCTAAGGTGATGAAAGATAAGTTAGGCAGCAGGACATTTGGATGACATTTTTGAGTAATGAAATAGGGGGATGGATCCCTGGGTGGATTACTGTCCACCGAAACTGTACACAGTAGGTGCCAGATAATTCCCCAAAGGAAATTAGAGTTATGTTGGGAGGAAGAGTAGATGCTGTATGGCCAAACCACATCAAATGTCCAGCCTACCTTATAATGACAGGTAGGTGCCACCCCTGTAGTACTTCCAAATAGGAAGACATTTCTCTGACAGAAATTGGAAACTGTGGGTTCCTGGTTCTAGGGGCTTGCCTGCCCTTAAGTAAGATGTGCTTCCCTATATACTCAGGCTGAGAACTTTGGAATTCACTCAACAGACATCCAGAGTACCACCGGAGGGCAGTTGTCCCGGGGGCAATGCTGTCAACTTTGATCCTCTATGGTACAATGTGCATGAAGGGAGGAATCGCACAAACGTGTTACGACTCAGAACTAAAGTTCCGTAATTTGTGGATAATTTATTAAAAAAAAAAAAAGAAAAAAAAGAAACAACCCTGGGGCACTTGGCTGGCTTAGTTGGTGGAGCATGTGACTCTGGATCTTGGGGTTGTGAGTTCAAGCCCCATGTTGGAGATAGAGATTACTTTCAGGATAAATTATTAAAATTTTTTTGAAAAGCTTCAGGGTTAACTCTAAAATAATGGCACTGTATGATGTGGTATGTTGAGTGGAAAAAAAGGCGATGTGTGCTGCCAAGAACGTTGGGCACAGCCTCAGAGGTGTGTTGGGTTTGTGAACAAACATCGCAGTTGTGTGGATCACTACCGCTTCCACTTTACACATTTTTGAACCCTAGACCCACTAACTATCCAGGAGCCCTCTTCTGTACGTACTAGCTTCATTTAATGAATGAATATTTTTTAGGGAACAAAGATTGCGCCTCTCCAGGCTTGACCACCTACCCTGGAGGACTCTGAGAAGTCCTGGAACCTTCTTGGAATTACCAGCTGGGAAAAGATAGGCTCAGGAAGCCCAGTCATCTAACCCCTGGGGAGCCATGGTGCTCAGAAGCCTAGTCCAGCTTTCTGAATCAAGCTTTCCCCCCAGTATCCTTTTTTTTTTTTTTAATGAACATAATTTACATATAATAAAACACGCAGATATTAAGTTCTCCATTAGGTGAGTATGACATTGTCTGTACCAAGTACCCACCAGCTCTATCAAGCATAGAATAATTCTATCACACCAGAGAGCTCCCTCATGCCACTTTGTAGTCGGTAACTAAGCTTCAGAGAGAACCTTCTCTCAGAAGCAGAAACACTGTCTGTGGGACCCACCTTCCTTTTCAGCAACACCTTTCAAGGGACAGAGCCCCAGTGAAGTTCTCAGGCTTCCTCAGGGTCCAGTCTTGGCCCATGGAGGTGTCCATACAAACGGCCTGAGCCCCAGCCTATGGCCTGGGGCACAGCCCAGGGCCCCAGACAGACCTGAGTTTCGTTCTGTTGCTAATGCTTCATAAGTGTTGATCTTGGCCAGCTGCTTCGTCTCTGGCTTCCTTATCTGACACAGGAAACCAACAATTCTTTCCTTACAAGTCTCCTGTGATGCTCTGTTGAGATAATTTACATGTGTACCTAGCTTTGTGCTGAGAGACTGGGGCATTACCTATAAGGTTCTGGGGGAGGGGCAGTGAAAAATTTTAGGCAGATGATGAGGTGATCAGAATTGCAGTTGTCCCTCGTTCATAAAACAATTCTCCTCTGCAGGCTTACCCCAGAGAAAAGTTGGAGCCGTCAACTTGCTGCGCACTCAGCCCCTGTTCTAGCAGTTGGGCAACTACCCTGTTTCCTCACTCCTGGAACCCCCAGCATAGAGGTGGGATCCTGTCCTGCAGAATAAGATTCATCCCACATGCCTGCCTTATGTTTCTGCCTCAGATGTTATGATTCCTCCTAGTGTCCTCCTGAGGACCAGCTTCTCACTGTGTCCTCAGAATTGTTGGATGTCCCTCCTCTACTGTCCAGGTCATTCCCACCCAAGGAGATGCTTTTCTTGGGAGTGGAGATGATGCTCAAGGAGAGCACCTATAGGCACTTCTAAAAATCAGAGCACTCAGGCAATGGCTCTCTTCAGCTCAACCCAGGCACTACAGGCTGGGTGCTCATGGCCAGAGGCCAAGGGTGTGAAGGGGTACGGACTCCAGGCCAGTGGGACCCCAGGCGAGGGGCAGGGTGGGAACGTGCACTGGTCTAGGGATCTAAGGCTCAGTCAGCTGCTTTGAAGGTTGACCTGAAGTAGCCCGTTGCTGTATAGGGGGATTGTACCTCAAATTTTTGAGGATGAAGACACTTTTACAATCAAAGCATTTTACGGAGGGGCACCTGGGTGGCTCAGTGGGTTAAGCATCTGACCCTTGATTTTGGCTCAAGTCATGATCTCACCGTTTTGAGATTGAGCCTCAAGTTGGTCTCCATCCTGAGCATGGAGCCTGATTCTCTCCTTCCCTCTCCCTCAGCCCCTCTTCTGCTTGTGCTCTCTCTCTCTCTCTCAAAAAAAAAAAAAAAAATTTTTTTTTAATAAAAATAAAATGTAAAAATATTAAAAAAACATTTTATGGAGACCACATGGTAAATTCCACACCTTTAGTTAATTAAGATAATTCATATTTATTATAATAGTAAATATTATATAAACTATTAATAAGATACTATTGTATAAAATAGAAATGGTATTATTGGTAGCATTAGTAATTAAGAAAGTTACTATGCTCAATAACACCTTTAAATGAATTTATTTTTTATTCATAACAGCACACATATATCTTTGAAAAACGTTTAACACGTATGTCGACTTTAGTCTGGCTGTCTACTCTTTGGGAGGAGCCCTTTGCCATGGTGCTGGTTACCCCCAGTGACCTTGTTACTTTTCCTTCTCTCCACCCCCAGCCAAATTTGATTGGACCAGGGAGGGGCCCACCCACATGGATGGAGCCTAGCTTGTGGCCTCAGGCACAGTAATGTGCTCTGACCAGAGACCCGGCTCTGGAATTTGTCCTAACAGACCCAGAGCGGGGAGGCTGCCAAAAGTTAGTCTTGGGTCTGGGGCAGCCATAATGGCTGTAAGCAAGCAGGATTTATGGAGGACCAGAAACCAAGATGAAGCAGTTAATGAAAATATAAATAATAACAATAATAATTGTGGTAATAAAAATAAAAGCTAACTTTTTTTATGCATTCTCTATCTGATGGGCTCCATTCTTGATACTTTACAGTATTATCTCATGTAGTCTTCGTGAAAACCAGACAGGCCTGTGAGGTTTCCAGATGAGGAAACTGAGGCACACGGAGGGTGAACAACTTGGGCAAGTCCCACAGCTAGGATTCAGCAGCTCTGGAATTAGAGCCCAGGCCATCTCTTGCCTTCTCCTGCCACTCAAGGGAGCAGGATTGGTAGTGCTAAGATGGTGACAGGAGATGGTGACTCATGTAGCCACTTCGATTTCCTGAGTCTGAATATCTTCTATAGTTGGACAGCCACCAGATTCCATCAAAGAGCCCCATTGTCCTCCCCCAACTCTTTAGCCAGGTTGAGGGGGGTCTCTGCTTCTTGGCTCAGATCCAGACACTTGTTTCTCCGGTCCAGTCAGTGAGGGTGCGCATGAAGGTTCGTGTCCATTTTTAAGTCCCTGGGACCCTAAACTATAAAAGGACAGGTCCTGAGAATCTGTTCCAGCTTCTCTCCAGGCTGTAGAACCTTCAATAAGTCCAGTTCAATTTGCTCTCCACCTTCAACTTCACCCCAGGGATGGCATTTAGAGGCCTGGGGGACCTTGGTGGCACCCACCTGAGGTGGTGCCCTGTGGCTTGTGGGTTTGAGCATGCTTACTTGAATTTCACAAGTGTGCTCAGATGTGGGGCATTTTTAATTTGTTTTTTTTTAAGGTTGTGGATTATTTTTCACATTTTATCTGAGGCTGTCAATTCAAAACTTGCTTCCCGACTTCAGCAGGCTTGGGTGATCTACCCTGATGACTTAATTACCAAGACCCCACTCAAAGTCAAGTGTACAAGTGCTGCCATCTACTGGAGGAAAGTTAGCTTTCATCACAACTACATGAGAAAAGAAATACGACTAACCTCAAAACTTCCAACCTCTTTCTTTTTCCCTCGTATCAACTGATACTATGGGTCAACTTTTCATAAAAACGATTAAATATCAACATAAATTTTAAAGTTTCCTAATTAATAGCTGATAGAAATGTGTATTGTTTATCCAGGGCTTCCTAGGTGCTAAACACTTCACATACATGAACTCTTTCATTCTCAATACAATCCTGTGCGCTAGATATTGTTATTATCTCTATTTTATATATATGAGGTAAGTGAGATTCAGAAAGATAAATAATTGCCTACTTCCAGAGCTCACTCAATTAAAAGGTGAGATTCAGAAAGATAAATAATTGCCTACTTCCAGAGCTCACTCAATTAAACATTAGGCTGTATTGCTTCACCTTTACCCATAACATTGGATCATTAGCATTTCATTATTTGACTAACATCACACAAACTTGAAAGAAAAGGCATTACAGATCCTGAAAATAAGTGTATTCCATGATGAAGCAAAGAAATAAATATATTATGGATGGTGACAGCCAGGTTTTTCACTGGTAAAAAGGAGTAACAAAAATAGAAAGCGAGGAGGTCAGAATGCACCTTGTGGTATTGGGTTGGAATCAGAAGGGTTGGTGCGAACTCATGGTTTTATATACAAGCTTAGATATAGAACTAGAAATAGATACAGGTATAAATGTGTGTGTGTGTGTGTGCGCGCGCGTGTGCACGCGCGTGAGCGCGCCTGCATGTGGACATCTATTTACTAGCTTTGCCCTGTGAGAGTGACTGGAAATAATGACACCACAGTAGCTATGAGCATACTAGCCCCTAGACTTCGTTTCAAAGTACGATTCTGAAATAAGGAATCAGGGATCCTTGGAGAAATGGCTAATTCTAGGGCTGGAGCGGGAAAAATATAAATCAACTTGGAAGACTTTGCAGTGCTAGAAAAAGTGCTCAGAAATGATGAGGACTTTGGGGCAGTTGAGTGGCTCAGTCGGCTAAGCTCCCAACTCTTGATTTTGGCTCAGGTCATGATCTCATGGTTCATGAGTTTGAGCCCGCATCAGGCTCTGTGCTGATGGTGCACAGCCTGCTTGGGATTCTCTCTCTCCCTCTCTCTCTCTGTCCCTCCTGTGCTCGTGTTTATGTGAGCCCTCTGTCTCTCTGTCTCTCTTTCTCTCAAAATAAAATAAATAAAATGTTAAAAACTCATCCAAAGAAAGGATGAGGACATTATAAAAAGACATAAGAGCCACACTGAAGGGGCTCCCAATGGTCACATCTGAGACGATTTTAGTGACAAAATAAATAATGCTAGTAACAGATTATATAACTCATAGAATGAACCAAATATCCATGACTTCATGTTGGTAGAAATAAATAATTGCATAAATAAATAAATAAATAAGGAGGAAGGGAAAGCTCTTCCTTACAGTAGAATTCTAATTAATAAAGGCAGAAGGAATGATGGAAATAGGAAAGTCGCCATTTGGCTAACATCATGGTAATAATTGCTATAGGCAAGAACAATCGATGAATGCTAAAATTAGTGGGTAAATGCATGACAAGAAGCAAGACATGTTCATAGTCTCAAGCTCTCTCCCCACAAGATGCTTATTAATTACAAAAGGAGAAATAGTAACTTTGCAGTGGATAAATCAGATAGGTGCCACTATATCCAAGTGGACAAAATCCGTATCGCCAGCAATGTGATGAATCAACTTCATGTGACCCTTGGCCTATGAGGCACAGAGAACTGGAGGACACAGCATCCCTTCTGTGGTGCTTGTGCCAAAAATGCATAACCTGAGTCTAATCATGGGAAAACACCAGGCACACCCGAATGAGGAACCTTCTACAAAATAATGAGCCCAAAATGTTGCGATCATGAAAAACAAACACAGAGGGAACTGTCCCAGACTGGGAGGAGTCTAAAATTTTTAAGTCTAAAATTTTTAGTCTAAAATTATTTCAAAATGAAAAATGAAAAACAAGCTTGTAATAAACTATAAACAGCTTAAAAAATGCTCTTGAAAAAGCATTACGAAGTGCATTGGGATTTTGATTACCAAAAGTTTGAAACCCCCCCAGGCCAGAGCCCAAACTCTCTGGTTTCTGTTCTCTTAGTCTGTCAGATGAAAACCTCTGCTTGACTTTTACATTTATCACAGCCCAGGAGTAGAAAGAAGGGAAATATTTGGACAAATACCGAGGAACACACACATAAATGTTCACGAGCTGTTTTAGCTAAATTTTAGAACACACTTCGGACTGGCCAAACCCTCCATTCCGGTTCTGGAATATCCTGACCACAGCTGATGTTGCTACGTTCCACAGACATCCCCAAAGCTGCACCCAGTGTGATCTTGAGGACTTACACTTCCTGCTTTCACAATCCTGGCTCTTAGGTGTTACACTTAAGAGGCTAAAGGAAGCAGATCATATCTCATGGGGGCTTGAAATAGTAATGATGATGGTAATGGTAGCTAAGCGGTCACATGCCAGGCAGAGTTCCAAATGCATTCATGCTTAAACGAACCCTGGGAGGAAGAGTCTGTTACTATACACACATAAGGGACACAGTAAGTGACCCTAAGCAGAGAGCCTCCGGAGCCCACGTTATGATGAAGGAGAACGTGCAGGAGGTGGGGGGCTGAGGTGTGGGGTGCTAAATGCAAGGCTAACTGGAGTTAACCTCCAATCCCTTTTGGGTTTGGTATAAATCCTTCTCACGGAGTCTCAAGACAGATCAGTGATGGTAAAGCAGCCCCAGGGCCTCTGGGAGGCCATTCTTCTGGACCTGGCTCTCACTTCCGGGGCTGCAGATATAGTTGGAAGGAGCTACATCCAGCATTGTGTGGACTTCCCCATGATACCAAGTCTTTTATTATTAGCCATGTACCCAGCCATTTGGCGCTTTCCCCTGCTAAGTGCCCCAAAGGGGACACTCGGAGGTACTGACTCAGGGAGGATCCTGATATTCCCTTTTCTGGGCAAAGTCATCTTTGATACCCAGAGTGCTCCAGACTGTTCCTGCTGCCAGATGGGGCCCCCGTGCTTGCCCCGAGGTGGAACAAGCATTCCTTCTGAGCAAGTGTAGAATGGAGACGTAAACAGAAACAAACCCGCATCAGCCACAGCCTCCCTCAGATTTTCCTTCCTCGTGTCTCGTGAGAAGTGTCTGTTATGGAAGTAAAGGAATAGACCAGGAGTCCTGACCTTGCTGTGCGACCTTAAGAAGGACTCTGTCCCTGTGCTTTGGGGATCCTAGCTGTGAACAGGGACTGGGATCTGGCGATTTCCAGGGTCTCTTCCGCTTCTTGCGTTCTGTGGCGCCAGGAGCTTGTGACTGGGCAGAAGGAAGCCAGGCCTCTTCCGGATGGACTTGAAGGTGTTTGCTTTTAGTCTCGCGGAAGAGCTTGGCCAAGGTGTTGGGGAGGGATTGTCGTTGCTCCGGCCGCACACAATTAGGGCTTAGGTGACTCAGAAGTGAACACGCCATGTGTTAAAATAAGAGTTGGCATTTCTGAGAAGGGAAGTCCAGGAGCCAGCCAGGATGGGATTAGCTGTTGATAAGGGGCCCTGCATTGTTCTAGCTCTCCCCTGAGACCCACACCACATCCTAGAAGAGGAGAAGCCAGGTCCCTAGGCCCTAGTTGGGACAAAGTCGAGGCCGAGCCGAGGATGCAGCCCTGGGAGTCTGCCTGGAGCTGTGGCCAGGAGGAGGCAGGGCGGAGCAGTGGGCAGGAGTGCAGCTGGCGTCAAGGCCGCTGTGCCCTGGATGCTGAGTGTCCTGGCCTGTCACTGGACTCCAATTCTCACTCCAGGTTAGAGTAGGGCTGAGTGGGGACAGCGGAAGCCGACACTGAAAGCCTCGCCCAAGGATCCTGAGCAGCGCCCCCCACCCCACAAGGTCCAGGTGGAGCAGAGAGCTGGGGAATGCAGTGTGGGGAAGACGGGAAGCTCTCCAGTTTAAGACTCTTCAGTCTTGGACAACAAAGGCTGATGGGAACATGAGGAAACCACTGTTTACTCTGCTTTCAAAAGTGTTCCACTCAAGTGTGTTCTAAAATGTGTCTAGGCAGGACACGATGGGGGAGCTGAGGCCTGAGCCGTGGGAACTGGAGATGTGGTCAAGGACCCCGGGCTCCGCAGGAGCCTCGGGGAGGAAGCACAGATTTGTGAAGAGGTCATTGCTCTTTCTACTCCAGGGGAAACAGGCCCACAGGGGCGGTGGGAGGCAGTCCTCTGTGGAGTTCAAAGGAAGCCAGAAAAGTAATGGGCTCAGGGGATGTTGCTGGAGCAGGAAAGGCTCATATTTAGGTTTCCAGAAGGTGCTTATGGGGAGCAGTGGACATTGGTGACTCTCCCAGGAAGAAGTTGGTGGGTGGCTGGCAAGTGACAGAAATCTACTAATGCTGGCTTAGCTAAAGAGGAAATTAGGGCAAGGATCTCATAGAACCTAAGGATACCAAGAGGAGGAAAGGGGAACCAGGAACCTTACAGAACAAAGTCAGGCTCCAGGTCAGTGCCTCAGCCCTCCTCACCTGGGCTGTCTTTACCCATGTGGCAACCACAGACTCTGAGACTCATGACCATCCAGATATAGCACATGAAGTCAACTGGCAGCTAAGGGCCTCATGGTGCAGAGGGGTGCTTTTACCACCCTCATTTCTGTCAGTGAAGCCACCCAGCCTCTTAGCAGGGCGGCTCTGAACCCGTCTCTGCTAGCTCCTCAGGCTGTTGTCAAATGTTCACCAAGTTGGGAGACCTCTGGAGCATCCTGAGCACCAGAAGCTTCTAGTAGTATTGAACGATGGAGGTGGTACTCACAGATGCACAATCCTTGTAAGGGGACCAACTGTCCTGGTTTTCTGGAACTTTCCCAGTTTTAGTACTGAAAGTCCTGCAACCCGGGAAACCTCTCAGTCCTGGGCAAACTGGGACAGGAGGTCACACTGCACAGCAGCTTACTTGAGGCGGAACACGTGTGGGGAAAGGCACTAAGTTGAGGATCAGAAGAGCCTTGCTGACCGCTTCTAGTGCCTACCCAAGCCCTGCACCCACGGCCTTCCAGAAGCTTCTCTTACCAGGGTGTTCCAAGTTCTGCATGTCTCTCAGTGCTGGGCTCTGCCCTGTCTTGGAGAATGTTGACTTTTCTCACACCCACACTTGCATATACACAAGCAAAAAACAGAGAGAGAGAGAGAGAGAGAGGCATTGTTTAAACTTATAGCACGTTATATTCTAGGAAAAGGTGGTGTAAGTAAAAAAGATAAAAATTGGATCAATTTTCCCACAGAAACAATACCCTGATGAGAAACCCCGAGCAAGGGAAACAATTCTATAAAAAGTCCTACCCTGGCCATGAAAAATTTCTCCAAACTTCTCTAATTTTCTAAACTTCTATAATTAGTTCTCTGAATCAACATGGAACGAAATGGTCTCTTAGAGAAATCAGACCATAGATACATAGAGAAATACCTGTATTCTAGGCCACGTAAGACCTCTCAAACTGCATGCACATCAAAGAAAATGGCAGATTATTAATTAGTCATGTGCAATGTTATTTTATTTGTTTTTTTAAATGTTTATTTATTTTTCAGGAGAGAGAGAGAGCAAGAGCACAAGCAGGGGAGGGGCAGAGAAAGAGACACACAGAATCCAAAGCAGGCTCCAGGTTCTGAGCTATCTGTATAGAGCCCAACACGGGGCTTGAACTCACGAACTATGATATCATGACCTGAGCAGAAGTCAGATGCTTAAGCAACTGAGCCACCCAGGTGCCCTGTTATTTGTTGAAAGGAGTCTTTGTGTGGGGGTCCTCGAGTTAGAGTAGTGGTTTCATCCATGGCTGCACACTTTGAATCACTAAGGAGCTATAAAACCTATTGATGGCTTGGCTCCCACCTTAGAGATGCTGATGAACTCGGGTGTGGCTTGGGAGCTGATGGGTGGCAGCTGTATCTGAGACCAGGGCCTTGGAGGCTTGTTGGGAGGAAGAGGAGACTGCCTGAGGTCTGGGGTCAAGGACTAAGTCAAGCACTTCCGTGCTGGAACATTGAGGCACATACTAATTGAAAACGAAGTCTTAGTCATCACCGAAGTCAGCCTTCTTGTTTTGCGGATGGGGAAAAGATCCAGGAAGGTGAAGGGATCTACCTAAGTCCTTCAGCATTTAGAAGTAAAATGAGAACATAAACGTTTTTTAAAGTTTACTTATTTTGAGAGAGAGAGAGCAGGCACGGGCACAAGCGGTGGAGGGGCAGAGAGAGAGAGAGAGGGAGAGAATCCCAGGCAAGCTCCACACTGTCAGTGCAGGGTCCCATGCGGGGCTTGAACTCATGAACCATGAGATCAAGACCTGAGTTGAAACCAGGAGTTGGATGCTTAACAAACTGAGCCATCCAAGCACCCCAGAACATAAGCATTTTGACTCCTTATCCTGTACTGTTTTCACATCTTGGTGATTTAAAAATATGCCCTAAATAAATAAATAAATAAATGAAAATATGCCCCCAAATTCCTTGACATCCTTGTCACCGAAAGGTGAAGCTTTGTTTCCTTCCCCTTGAGTGTGGGCTGGACTTAGTGACTTCTTTCTTTTAAAAATAAATAAATAAATAAATAATAAAAAGTTTTATCTATTTATTTTGAGAGAAAGAGAGAGTGTGAGCAAGCGTGAGCTGAGAAAATTTCGAGCAGGCTTCACTCTGTCAACATGGAGCTCCATGTGGGTATGTGGGTATGTGAGTATGTGGGGCTCATACTCACGAATGGTGAGATCATGACCTGAGCCGGAATCAAGAGTCGGCAGCTTAACCAACTGAGCCACCCAGGCGCCCCTGGATCACTAACTCTGGGGAAAGTTAGGTGACATATTCCATGACACTTGAGCAGCCTTATGGAAAGGCCATGTAGTGACTCTGAGGCCTGAGGTCTCCTGCCAGCAGCTTTGTGAGGGTGCCGTCTCGGAAGCAAATTCTCTAGCTCTGATCCCATGGATGACCACAGTCCAGCTGACATCTTGACGGCAACCTTGTGGGAATTCCCAAGCCAGAACCATCCAACTAAGTCATTCCTTAATCCCTGACCCACAGAAATGGGGAGATAATAAATGTTTATTGGTTTAGACAGCTAAGTTTGGCATAATTTGTTACACAGCGATTGATAACAAATACACACACCACCCTAAAATATTGTTCTGAGTTGGTTATATCCAATTCAAGCACCAACTCTAGTGGAGCAGGAGAAAAGAATTAAAGGCACACAAACTATAGCAACATTTTCCTTCTAAGGGAAGATGAAGCCAGGGTGGTGGGGGGAACCACTCTCTACTAATCCTTTCTATTTATAGAGGATGGCAGAGCGTGGAGAAAGGAAAGTGGAAACTTCAAGGGTATGGCAGTTCTTCCATCTGGTGATGCTTACTAGCTAGAGTAGATGACCTTTGTTTTAGCTCACAAAGCAGGCCTGAACCTGAGTAGGGCTTGGGAAAAAGGGACAGAGCAACTTTAAGAATCACAGTGACTGGGGCGCCTGTTGGCTCATCTTTTGGGTGTCTGACTTCGGCTCAGGTCATGATCTCATGGATCATGGGTTCGATCTCTGCATCAGGCTCTGTGCTGACAGCTCAGAGCCTGGAGCCTGCCTCGGATTCTGTGTCTCCTTCTCTCTCTGCCTGTCCCCCACTCATGCTCTGTCTCTCTCTGTCTCTCAAAAAAAAAAAATCATCACTGTGCCTGACATTTCATTTTATTTTGTGTTGGTGTGAGGTATAACTCCTCTGCTAAACTCTGAGCCTCCTGTGAAGTCCACTGCCTTGGCCTTGGGCGGGGGGGGGGGGGGGGGGGCTCCAGGAAGGGGACTGAGTACTCTAAGTGGGTCACTGCTGAGCTGGGGGTGGAAACTGAGTAAGGGTGGGAACATGAGGCTAAGGGCTGAGAGGAGGTTGGACCTCAGAGCCAGACAGCAGAGAGATCCTGAAGGCAGAGACATGGGTCAGGGTAGGTCAGGAAACAGAGGCCATTCTGCATCTTGAAGACCTTGACCTGAAACCCTGGAGTGTGAGGGGAGAAACTGACCTGAGGTGGGAGTGCTTGGAGGTCTGTGATGTGTCTGCATCTCATGTTGTGAGTTGTGCACTGTGCTTGCAGACCTGTGTGCCTAGGACCTTGACGTGCTCTCCATGTTTGGGTTGTTCAAGTTCCTCGGGGGGTTGAGGACATTCTACCAGCTTTCACTTGGACCTATTGAAGGTCCTTTAAAGACAAAGTGTATTTCTAAGACATAATAATAATAATGATGATGATACTAATAACAATTCCACCTTTCATTCTTTACTAATCCTGTACCTCCTCTGCCTGCTGTCATTTGATTAGTAGAAAGTTACTAGGTGCCCATCTTGTCCTGTCCTATTCAAAGGGAAAGCCACTCACCTCTGTGGGCTCTTCCCCACCCTCCCCAGCTGCTGGATTCATATCCTTGCTCCTTTCTCCTAGGTCTGTGGGAAGCTCCAGAAGGGATTCCAGGAGACCTTCTTGGAACAAGTGGCCAGTGAAGCTTGTGGCTGGATCCCCCAGAGTCCTTCTTTGTTAGAGGAAGGAATGTTTGTGGGGTGAGGGCAGCAGTTTGGGTGGCCGGGCCGGCTGTGAGGTCTGGGGAGTGAGCTGGACAAGCGGGAAAAGTATCCAGGACAAGAGGTGAAAATGGACGCCTCAGATTCAGGCAGAAAAGAGCTGGTCCTGGGGAAGTCGGCGGGGAGGGCAGAAGAAACTGTTCTTCAAGAAGGGAATAAGGGTCAGAGTTCACAGGCAAAGAGCCCTCAAGAGCAAGTGACACACTGATGAGATCAGTCCTAGGACAGAGGCTGTGGGACTTTGTTAAGCATGTTCCTTGTGTGGAAGGTTCTGGTGGGCAAAGGCATGGGGTCTGAGATGGGCGTCTGACTTGGAATTTGAATTCCAGTTCATCTGTCAACTCACCACGTGACTTTGGAAGAGACCCCTGACTCCTCTGAGCCACAACATTCTTGTCTGTGAGAAGGGAGAAGGCCCACTCTCTCCACTTCAGAAGCGTGTTGGGAGGACAGGCGGTTGGAGGCCTGGGGGTTCTTTGTGAGCAAGGAGGGACACAGGGTTCTGTGGAGGGTTGGCTGGAAATTAGGGAGCTGCAGACCAGGATCAGAGATCCCAGTAGTGGGGTGGAGGGAAATCTGGGACTGGAGTCTCCCCAGATTTCTGCATCTGTAGGGGACGGAAGCACCCCACCTTGACCTTGGGCTATTTCTAGAGCTGGCCAGGGCGCTCTCCATGACGGCAGCCTCTGGCTGCCTCCTCACTGGGGCTGGCTGCCCGCTTGTCGGCCCTTGCTGGACTCGCTCCAGGCTGGGCTGTCACTGGGTGAGCTGTCAGAGCTGAGAAGAAGCACAGAGCCCCAGCTGGGTCCTCTGCAGAAGCCTGGTATCTGACAGGCACTTCAGCTTCTGAGGGGAATAAAAGACCTTGAGAGGAGCGTGAGCCGTGGCCACCTGTGAGAAGCCAGCCAGCAGGGCGAGTCTGAATTAACCTTTGCTTAATACGCTACACTTTGCAACGGCCTTCTTATTCAGTCATTCCTCCGCTCAACAAATAGTCATTGAGGGCTGAGGGCTCCCACAGTGAATAAACAAGTACATAAATGTGAAAAGCAAATGCAATTCCAACTTGTGGTAAGAGCTAACCAGGAAAGGAGCAGGGTGCGGTGACAGGAGGCCTCCTGGAGGAGGTGTCGTCTAAGCTGAGGCTTGAAGAAGGAGAAGGAACCAGCTATGTGACTAGTGCAGGGAAGTGTTCCAGGCAGGGGGAACAGAATCTGTGAAAGCTCTGAGGCAGGAAAGGCTCAGTGCCTTAGAGATAGCAAGGAGGGGAACTGGACTTAACGAATGAGGAAGGGAGAGTAAGAGACCAGGTCAGAGAGCAGGCAGGGCTCAGATCTTATGGCCATAGGAAGGAGTTTGGATTTTCTTCCAAGTACAATGGGAAGCTGCCAAAAGGTTTCAAGGAGGGAGTAATGGGGTCTGTGATCGTGTGGAGGGCAGAAGGGTAGAAGCAGAAGGCTTCTGCAATGGTTTGGGTGGGACCATAGGACTACATTAGTGTGTCAGACAGGATGGGCTAAGCTGTGCCACAGTAATGAACAGCCCCTAAGCCCGATGGCTTAACATAATAAATATTTAGTTCTTCATGCTCAGTGTTTTGTGGGTCAGCAGAGGGGCTCTGCTCATCTTAATCACTGGGGGATTCAGGCTGACAGGGTTCCCATTTCAACATGATTTCCATAATCCCTGTGGCAGGAGGAAGTGTATTGGCTCTTAAAATTCCCCACCAGAAGAGACAGATGGCTCTTCCTCTCACATGTTATTGGCCAAAGAAGTCACATGGGCATGCTGAACGCCAGATGGGGAGGGAAAACACCATCCTACCAGGAACCCAGGACAAGAAAAGCTGGGCCACCATCACAGGCCATGCCAGTGAAGAGGGAGAGTATGTAGGTTCAAGATATGTTTTGGTGGTGAAAATGACAGGTCTTACTGATGAGTTATACGTAGAGAGTAGGGGAGCAGAAAGAAGAGTCTAGATGATTCCCAGGTTTGCGGTTTAGGCATCTGGTGGTTGGGGGTCCGTCTGGGAAATGGGACCCTGGGTGTGAAACAGGTTTTATGTGGAGGACAGGATGAAAGGTTGGGAGCTGACACGCTCGAGTCTGGCAGTTGAATGACGCCAATTTTCAGGAGCTCGGAAAAGAGGTTTGTTTGGGCTGGAGACAAACTTGGGTGCCATCCAGTAGAGGTAGTAGATTAACATCTTGAGAATGGGGGGGCTCACCTCGGGAAAAGGTGTGCACAAAGAAGAGGGTGCAGGGATGAGTCCTGGGAACTCCATCACCATAAGGCTGGGGGGAGGGAGTGAGAGGCAGCCAAGCAGAAAGGGAAAAGCCGGAGAGATGGGAGGGAAGCCGGGGAGTGTGCCCCACAGACGGTTAGAGAGCTTGAGGTTTCTGACAGAAGAAGAGGCAGCTGAGAGATGCTTTCTGATGAGGCAGGAAAGCGACCCCATGTTGAACATGAGCAATTTTGCAGGTTGAGAAATGAATGGGGGGCACCGGAAGTGGACATGGTGTGTGTGGACAATCCAGTAGAGAAGTGAAGCCTAACCTAGGCCGAATCATGTCCCTGGAGGTAGTTTTCTTCCTCATTCCTTGGCTCTCATCAGACAGGCCTTCCCCCAGGAGGCAAGAGAGTGGCCTCAGCTCCATCCCCAATTCCTTCATGCAAGGAAGCATTATCCTAGTAACAGCATGCATGTCTTTCCTAGGAATCTCAGCAGCCTTATTGCGGCTTGCATTGGGTCATGTTTCTTTCTTTGCCTGAACTAACCCCAGAGCCAGGGAACTGGGGGCTCTGATTGTGCCAGCCTGGGCTGTGCAGCACATGGCTCCTAGAACAAAGGGTGGGGGTCAATGACCCTAGGAATGTCATGAGGAGGTTGATCCCAGAGGAAAAGTAAGACACACATTCCGGAAGAATGGCATAAATAATAGATGCTCCCTAAATCAAGTTAAGTCTGAATTTCCCAAGTCTAAGTTGGTATTTGCTGTAGCACTTATGTAAAAACCAAGAGCCACCAAGGGAAAGAAGTCCCGAAAGCATTTTGTTTCGGGCCACTCTGGACTCCTGTGTGGCATCATGGCGTGTCCAAATGGTCTGTTGCCCTTTCAGAGCCTACGGTGTCTGGGAGCTGTGGCACACCCCAGGGAGCAAGCATCCTGACCCCAGAAGGTGCCGACTGAGCTGAGGTGAAGTACATCCTGGCCATTGTTCCCAGAGGCAGGAACCCCTGGAGTGGGAGCACTGCCTAAGTCATAGAGTTAACTACTCACAGAATTTAGTTTAAAAAAAAATTCCAGGGGTGCCTTGGTGGTTCAGTCGGTTGAGTGTCCGACTCTTAATTTCGGCTCAGGTCATGATCCCAGGGTCGTGGGATCGAGCCCTGTGTCAGGCTTCATGCTGAGCTAGGAGCCTGCTTGGGATTCTCTCTCTCTCTACCTCTGCCTGCCCCCTCCCCAAAAGGAAAAAAAAACCCAAACGGTACAGAAGGATATATGGGGAAATGTAATCTTACCGACCCCAACTCCCATCTCTCATGTCACCTTCCCATAGTCAAACCTTGTCACCTCTTTCCTATGTGTCATTTCAGAAATGGTCAGTGCAAATGTGAGCATATACGTGTATGTTCCTTGCCTCTCTGTCTGTGTCCTTTCTACAAAAATGATTGCATCTTATATTCACTGTCCTGTATTTGCCTGTTCCTTCTTAATATTACTTGGCAATTGTTCACCTCAATACAAATATAGTTGCCTTATTCTATTTAATGACTGCACAGTACTTTATTGTATGAATGTACCATAATTTATTTTAGCCAGTTCCTTGCTAAATCGGTTGTTTTCCATCTTGGACTGGTACAACAAATGATGAGTCTAGATAGTGTGCCTTTGTGCGCATGTGCGAATATATGTGTAGGATGATTTTTTTTCAAAAGTCAGAGTACGTGCACTTACAATTTTTATACGATTGTCAATATTCCCCCTCAAAACTTTTTTTTTAACCAGTTTACATTTCATTGGTGATATTTAGGACCCCTGCTTCTCCATCCCTCATCAATACTGAATGTATCTGAATCCTTGTGGCTATTTTAAAGTTTTAGTGCAGCAGTGAAAAAGCAGAGATTTGGAAGGAGGCTGACTTTGGTTGGCATCCTGACTTCTTATAGTTATTAGTTTTGGGGCCATGGGCAAGTTATTTAACATCTTTGAGCCTTATTTTTCATATCTGCACAGTGGGATAATGGTCGTATTAATTACAGTCTTTTGTGGTAAATAAAAATTGCCTCTGATTAGCTTAAGTTGACAGGTTATTTACTTCTTTATTTATTTTTAAAATTTATTTATTTATTTTGACAGAGAGAGAGAGAGAGAGAGAGAGCGAGCATGAGCTCTGGGAGGGGCAGAGAGAGAGGGAGAGAGAATCCCAAGAAGGCTCTGCACTGTCAGCCCAGAGCCCAATGCAGGGCTCAAACTCACGAACTGCAGGATCATGACCTGAGCCGAAATCAAGAGTCAGATGCTTAAGTGAGCCACCCAGGTGCCCCGACAGGTGATTTATTGATAGGACCCAGAAAGGCTCATGTCTTCTGAACCTGGATCACCTAACATCAGGCAGGGCCTATAAGGCCAGATAGCAATGGGTTCATGGACTTACGTGGTAGATCAGGATAGCCCAAACTCTCTGTGGTTGAAGGAGTGGGTTTTTAAAAATTCCAAACATCGTATTCCAACGTTTTTGAAAATGCAATAAAAGCAAATTACTAGAAAAATGAAATTAAAAAAGACACTCATAATACAAACCCCATTTTTAATTATTGGGCCAGGCTTAGTGCACTCACTTGTCATCGGATTTTGGTTTTGCAGACATCTAGGCCACCATGGGCATCATAATTATTTCCTTGGGTACAGATTCTTTGCCAGCACTGGGAGGTGGTGGCAGGCAGGGGAAGGGGGGTGGGGGAACCAGACTAATGGAGAGAGGATCCCATGGAAAAAGAGGATGGCAGAGAGAGGAGGAGGAGTGAAATGGGGAGGGTCACCAAGATTCTCTGTTACAATAATAGCAGCACTTTCTTCTTTGGGTCTTTGCTATGTGCCAGGCACCTTGCTAAGCGATTTTCACATATTATCTCTTGAAATCCACACAAAACTCATATGAGGTAGGATCCATATTATCATCCCTGTCTTACAGATCAGAAAACTGAAGCTTAGGTAGGTGAAGGCCAATGAAGATCACATCATGAGTTAAACTGCATGCCCACTGTTCTTAGCTCTCCTTGGTGGTTTGTTGCAAAGAGGCATTTCCTGGGCAGCCGCAAAGTGTGGCTTCAGTGAAAAAAATTTTTTCTGCGTTCAGGCTGTGGAGTGGGGTGGGGATGTCCAGAAGTTTCCCAGTAGGCAGAAACTGGGGCTCTGGGAGACTCTGCTCACCTGAGGTCCAGAGGACCACCAGGGGGCAGCAGAGGCCTGCGCTGGCAGGGCCGCCTTGTCCCCAGCTGACTGCAGGCTCCCAGCAGTTGTCCCGAGTCAAAACCTGAACCGCTAGTGGCCAAGAATAGCAAGGGGCTGTAATTCACATGGGTACTCCTTCCCAGGGTTTCCAAAGTCCCTCACGTCATCCCTGTCATTTCACAATCCTGCTCACAGAGCACTTTTTCCATCTTCCCCAAACAGGTCCTGGCTTGGCCAGTGAGGAGAAGGGCTTCAGGGACATACACTTCCTGCAGATGGCATCTTAGATGCTGGGCTGTGTGCTGGGATTAAACGCGCGCGCGCACACACACACACACACACACACAGGTCTTGCCCCCAAGGCAGACTGTCATGTAAACAAATAGCCAAGGTACACTGGGTACAGTGCAATAATAGATATGCATATGAAATCTGGTGGCAGCACGAAGTGGGAGAAAGAAGGATGGGATTATAACTTAGCAATTTAGCTCAGAGGGAGCCCAAGAGAGTGTGTGTGCCTGCAGGAGTCATCTTTCCTGTGAGCTGAAGCAGAGAAACAAGCTTAAAGTCGTGGTCTAGAAGGATGTTGGGTGAAGGGCGTCAGCTTGAAAGTTATCAGAGACTAAGAGAATATCAAATGTTCTACAAATCATAAAGTTCCTATCTCTCAAGTCCTTTGTCAGATTGTGGGTGGGATAGTTGAAGCAGGCCGAACCTGGGCTCAGGAAGATGGCGAGGGAGGGTAGAGGAGGTTGGTTAGAAGGTTATTACGGATCTGTTGTCAAGGCCAGTGGGGTCCAGGACCCAGCAAAGCCAGTGGGCAAGAGACCTAGCCTTGACTACCGCCTCTTGCTTGCCACAGTCCTTCGTCCCCAAGGATGACAGGAGAGCTGGGACCAGCCCTAAGCCACCAACACAGGCTCTCAGGCTTGTCCCGGTGGGATTCCAATCTCTACCCAGCCCATATCCTTTCCCCAAAAAAGTTTGAAATGAGCCTCGGCTGGGTTTTTGACAACCTGGACTCACTCTCAGTTGATAGCCTGTGTGGTCCCTGGAGCTCTGTGCTCCCTCCCGCAAGATGGTCCCAGAAGGGAACGGGGTTGCCAGGGGAGATGGGGGCACTGGAGAGACTGCCAAGGCTCTGTTTGCCCCTGCAGCCCAGCAGCTTTCAGTCATACCCTGCCCCCACACATGGACACAGGTGTGTGCGCCACCAGCCACGAGAATGCCTGTGTCACATGGGACACCCCTGCTTTGCCAATCTTTAATTTTATTCCCAGGCAACTTCCTTCTCGGCGGGCTAGTCCCAGATGGTGGTTTTGGGCAGTCATCCTCAGCATAGCCAAGGCCCAGGGAGAGGGAAGAGCACCAAGTCCCGGGGTCTCGGCCTGCAGTGGCCCCACCACAAGCAGAATATTTTATTGACCTCTCAGGCTTTTTTTTTTTTTTTAAGTTCCCATGCCTTTCGCCTTCTACTTTTTAATGTGTCTTGGCAAGTTTTAGCATAAAAACAATGTTTTAAATGACTTACAGTTTATTTATTTATTTATTTACTTAATGTTTACTTTTGAGAGAGACAGAGTGTGAGTGGGGGAGGGGCACAAAGGGAGGGAGACACAGAATCTGAAGCAGGCTCCAGGCTCTGAGCTCTCAGCACAGAGCCCGATGCGGGGCTTGAACCCATGAACTGCAAGATCGTGACCTGAGCTGAAGTGTGGCGCTCAACTGACTGAGCCACCCAGGCACCCCCATTAAATGACTTACAGTTTAATGTAAAGCAAGCTGAATGGCTGATTTAGTTTTTCAGTTCTCAGATGTTGTCTATTGCAAGAAGCACCATGGATTTAAGAACATTTAAAAAATTTTTTCTTTTAGGAGCCAGGAACATGCGGCATTAACAAACACATCAATGCATTCAGATTTTTAGAAATGTTTATACAAAAAAAAATGCACAACTTAGAATTAGGGAAATTCTTGTTGGTAATTTTTGGCGTCAGAAAAAAATTTCAGAGTAAAAATTGGCTCTCCTGGAAGATGTGTGACATTTGTCTTTGGTTTCATGTCCCCATCATGTGGTAGCAAGGGGCATAGGGTGAGGTCATGCTTGTTCTGTGAATTTTTTCTGGTCCCCCAGAATGCTCAGGGGCTAGAGTTCAGTTAATCAAACCATTCTTGTTAAATAAGGGCCACTCTCAATACATTCAAGAAATGTGACTTCTGCAGTTAGAAATGGTTCTAGGTAGTATTGACATTTTAACAATATTTATTCTTCCAACCCATGAGCACGGAATGTTTTTCCATTTCTTTATATCTTCTTCAATTTCCTTCATAAGCTTTCTATAGTTTTCAGCAGACAGATCTTTTACATCTTTGGTTAGGTTTATTCCTAGGTATTTTATGCTTCTTGGTGCAATTGTGAATGGGATCTGTTTCTTTATTTGTCTTTCTGTCGCTTCATTATTAGTGTATAAGAATGCAACTGATTTCTGTACATTGATTTTGTATCCTGCGACTTTGCTGAATTCATGTATCAGTTCTAGTAGACTTTTGATGGAGTCTATCGGGTTTTCATGTATAATATCATGTCATCTGCAAAAAGTGAAAGCTTGACTTCATCTTTGCCAATTTTGATGCCTTTGATTTCATTTTGTTGTCTGATGGCTGATGCTACAACTTCCAACACTATGTTAAACAACAGTGGTGAGAGTGGATATCCCTGTCGTGCTCCTGATCTCAGGGGGAAAGCTCTCAGTTTCTCCCCATTGAGGATGATATTAGCTGTGGGATTTTCATAAATGGCTTTTATGATGTTTAAGTATGTTCCTTCTATCCCGACTTTCTCGAGGGTTTTTATTAAGAAAGGATGCTGAATTTTGTCAAATGCTTTTTCTGCATTGATTGACAGGATCATATGGTTCTTATCTTTTCTTTTACTATTGTGATGTATCATATTGATTGTTAAAATGTCAATACTACCCAAAACTATCTACACATTCAATGCAATCCCAATCAAAATTGCACCAGCATTCTTCTCGAAGCTAGAACAAGCAATCCTAAAATTTGTATGGAACCACAAAAGACCCCGAATAGCCAAAGTAATTTTGAAGAAGAAGACCAAAGTGGGAAGCATCACAATCCCAGACTTTAGCCTCTACTACAAAGCTATAATCATCAAGACAGCATGGTATTGGCACAAAAACAGACACATAGACCAATGGAATAGAATAGAAACCCCAGAATTAGACCCACAAAAGTATGGCCAACTAATCTTTGACAAAGAAGGAAAGAATATCCAATGGAAAAAAAGACAGTCTCTTTGACAAATGGTGCTGGGACAACTAGACAGCAATATGCAGAAGGATGAAACTAGACCACTTTCTCACACCATTCACAAAAATAAACTCAAAATGGATAAAGGACCTGAATGTGAGACAGGAAACTATCAAAACCCTAGAGGAGAAAGCAGGAAAAAACCTCTCTGACCTCAGCTGCAGCAATTTCTTACTTGACACATCCCCAAAGGCAAGGGAATTAAAAGCAAAAATGAACTATTGGGACCTCATGAAGATAAAAAGCTTCTGCACTGCAAAGGAAACAATCAACAACACTAAAAGGCAACCAATGGAATGGGAAAAGACATTTGCAAATGACATATCAGACAAAGGGCTAGTATCCAAAATCTATAAAGAGCTCACCAAACTCCACAACTGAAAAACAAATAATCCAGTGAAGAAATGGGCAGAAAACATGAATAGACACTTCTCTAAAGAAGACATCCAGATGGCCAACAGGCACATGAAAAGATGCTCAATGTTGCTCCTCATCAGGGAAATACAAATCAAAACCACACTGAGATACCACCTCACACCAGTCAGAGTGAATAAAATGAACCAATCAGGAGACTATAGATGCTGGCAAGGGTGTGGAGAAACGGGAACCCTCTTGCACTGCTGGTGGGAATGCAAACTGGTGCAGCTGCTCTGGAAAACAGTGTGGAGGTTCCTCAAAAAATTAAAAATAGATCTAC
The DNA here is from genome assembly GCF_023721935.1 of Panthera uncia. NCBI lineage: Eukaryota > Metazoa > Chordata > Mammalia > Carnivora > Felidae > Panthera > Panthera uncia. The sequence goes on from NW_026057579.1 coordinate 1,087,745, forward strand.
CCTATTACCCGGCAATAGCACTGCTAGGAATTGACCCAAGGGATACAGGAGTGCTGATGCATAGGGGCACTTGTACCCCAATGTTTATAGCAGCACTTTCAGCAATAGCCAAATTATGGAAAGAGACTAAATGTCCATCAACTGATGAATGGATAAAGAAATTGTGGTTTATATACACAATGGAATACTACTTGGCAATGAGAAAGAATGAAATATGGCCTTTTGTAGCAACATGGATGGAACTGGAGAGTGTTATGCTAAGTGAAATAAGTCATACGAGAAAGACAGATACCATAGGTTTTCACTTATGTGGATACTGAGAAACTTACCAGAAGACCATGGGGGAGGGGAAGGAAAAAAAAAAAAAAGAAAGGTTAGAGAGGGAGGGAGCCAAAGAGACTCTTAAAAACTGAGAACAAACTGAGGGTTGATGGGGGGTGGGAGGGAGGGGAAAGTGGGTGATGGGCATTGAGGAGGGCACCTGTTGGGATGAGCACTGGGTGTTGGATGGAAACCAATTTGACAATAAATTCCATATTTAAAAAAAAAAAGAAATGGTTCTAAATTATAATCTCATCAATAAGCATTTAACGAATGTCTAATATGCATCTACCTCTCTCTATTGTCCTCTCCATAACATTAATGGATTCTTACTCCAATCGCTAATGATTTCATGGAGGTTGTCAGGGCCTTTGTAACTGACACCAGTTTTCTAGAACTAGAAATTAGAGAAGTGGGAGAGGAGGAGGAATGAGAATCTATGCCATTGGTGTATCATAGTTATTGGCCAACATTTTGTCATATGTCATCTCATGTGGTTCTTACAACACTGGGAATATTATTACCGTAAATATTTTCTTGTGACCAAGGAAGAAACCGAGGGTCTGACTGATACGGCTCCTCACCTGGCACCACGTAGCTAGTGAGTGGCAGAACAGACCTTCTACCAGGGTCTCTCTCCCTCTTCCTTGCGTAGTTTCTGTGGTGTGGGAAACACCTGGGCTGCTTTTGTTTCATTTGTCCCAACAAAATCAGAATGCCTTTTTAATCATCTTTTCCCCACACTGAGGGCTGACCCCCAAATAACTCTAAGACATTGAAGAGAGAGAGAGAGGGAGAGAGAGAGAGAGAGAGAGAAGTGCTAGGGAGCTCTGGGATGTGTGTGGATATATGACAAAGGCCTATTTAAATGCATTTTTTAAGTTTATTTATTTATTTTGAGAGAGAGAGAGAGAGAGAGAGAGAGAGAGAATCTCAGGCTGTCTCTGGGCTCCACGCTGAGCCCAATGCAGGGCTCGATCTCATGAATGTGAGATCACGACCAGAGCCGAAATCAAAAGTCAGGCGCTTAACCAACTGAGCCACCTGAGTGCCCCTAAATGCACTTAATTGGTAACTATTTGTTCAAGTCTCAATTGTGTGCCCACCATGGGACAAACAAGTCACAAAAGTGGGCTCCCTATTGCCCTCAGCTGCCTCAGTGAGTCCTGAGGCCTGTGTGTGACCCGCCCAAGGACAGACCCTGGTGACCACATGTCTGTCAGAGGACCAAGTCATGCCTGAGCTCCGCCAGGTTTCGGCCTGCCCTTGAGGCACTCCTTGTCTTTTGCCAGCAGACGGATGGGCAGGTGGGCTGTGAACCCATCTGCCAACAAAGCAGTGTGAGCTCAGTGTGGTCAAGTTGCTGCCCGAGCTCAGAGGAAGGCTCTCAGGAATCTGCGATTGGAGAAGGGGCAGAGGGTGGGGTCAGTATTGGGAGGAGAGCTGTATCACTGAGGAGGTGACATTTAAGCCGCCCTGTGAAGGATGAAAGAAATTCACCAGGTGGGTGGAGGGCATTCCTGGCAAGGGAACAGCAGGAGCAAAGCTCAAAGGCTTGGGAGTACTTAGCACAGAGAGGATGGTATGGGTATGAAAGTCTGTGTGTGTGTGTGTGTGTGAGAGAGAGAGAGAGAGAGACAGAGAGAGACAGAGAGAGACAGAGACAGAGACAGAGACAGAGACAGAGAGAGGTAGGCTCCTATTTGTGTCCACGTGTCTTTCCTTAGCCTCTGGCTCCTGGGACACCCTCCCTAGGGCTCTCGGCCTGGCCCTGAACTCCGTGGGCCTCTCTCTGCTCGCCTCTGGGCTCAGAGCTTCTGCTCTTCAGCCCCACAAGTGCTTCCCTGCTCCCTCAGGAGCTCCCCGCCTGGACTTTGTTCTTCCAAAGCCGCCCTAAGCTTGGCCTCTAGAAGGACACTTGATCCCCTCTCCTGGCTGGCAGTGGCGCACAGCCCTCGGAGCAGCTGCAAGGATGGCGTTGACTCCAGATGGAAAGTGTTTCGAGAATTCTGACCTGACATCATACCATCCTGACACTGAGCTGACAGTAACTGATCTGGGCGTGGCCAGGTGAAGCCATTCCCTTTGGCTCCCCTCAAGGGCTGGCTCAGATCAAAGAGCCAGGCTTGGGAGGTGGTAATCTAGAACTGAGGGGCCGCTTACACAGGGAGAGGCCTTCTGGGTGTCCAGACCGTCTCTGAGAGCAACCTGGAGGCAAGGAGTCTCCCTGCATCCGTCCCCTGTGACTTGAGCCCAGCAGAGGCCCCACACTCATGCCACTGTAGGCTCTCCTACCCCATCCTGGGGCTCAGGCAGGCCAGGCCTTCACTCCCAGGGGGCCGCTGGAGCCCAGCCCGCGTGTGGCGTCTTGCAGCTCGGCCCTCCCAGCCTCACTAAGCCCTGCTTAGCCAGGTGAAGAGCTGGGACTGCCCCAGCCGCACGCCGCAGGATGAAAGGGGAGTGCCCCTGCCACAGCTGACATCCGCACCCTGGGCTCAGACCCAGGACTTGTCTTCAAGGCACCATCTGTCGCCCGCCAGGGCTGAGTGGGGACAGCAGGCTGGCACTGGGGCTCAGAGGGCAGAGCTGGGAGGGGAAGTCACAGGGACCTATGCTACAGGTTTTGAGGGCCCCCGGGTGAGAGAGCCCCCTCGCTGCCCCTTCTGCCAGCATTACCCACCGTACAGTTTGAACCAAGGCATGGAGAATAAACGGGTTAGAAGGGGTCAGCCCCCATCTTGGGCTGGCTTCAGCTGCCATCTAAGAGCATTCCCTTCTGGGGAAGCCAGAGGGCACAGCCAGATGGTCTCCAGCGCAGGCAAGCATCCAGTTCCAGGCATCAGAGCGGTCACCGTGGAATCATGAGACAGGCATTGGGCACTGGGCATCAGGCCACGGGATGGGCTGCCTGTGGTTGGAGCCCTGGCTGGCCCTCTGCCCCTCCCTGGGAGCAGGCCATCCTCAGAGAACAGAACTGGACATGGCGGGGAGTCCTCTGGATGGGGACAAAAACCCCTGCTGGGCAGGGCCCTCGGGACAGGGACACATTCACAGGGACTGGGAAGAAAGAGGGCTGCCGACTCCTGCCACTGGGCCAGTAGGTTGGAGAGAAGACAGAAGAGGGGAAGGTGAGCGGATTGAAAGATCAGGAAGGAAAGGGAAAAGGAAGAGAAAAATATGAGAGGGGAGAGGGGAAAGAAGGGGAGGAGAGGCGAAAGGAAGGGCTGGACTCCAGGTTACAGAGACCTGGAAATAAGAGTGGCTCAAGCAGAATGGCAGTTTCTCCTACACAAAGCTGTAGGTGTTGGTCTAGGGCCAGCGTGGGAACCCAGGCTCCTTCCCTTTCCACCATTCCCCCCAGTGCAAGCTGCAGTGTAGAGGAGGGGTGGGGGAGGGCATGCCTGTCATTGTTGGACCCAAGTGGTTGTTGCACACATCGTTTCCCTCACTGTATCACTGATCAGAATGTAGTCACAGGGCCGCCTCTAGCTGCAAGAGAGGTTCTGGAAGGCAGTCTTTGTTTTGAGCATGATGTGTCCAGAGTAAGAAGCTCCATGAGAAAGGAGAAAATGGGTGTTGGGACAGAGGGAAATAAAGAGGAAGAGAGGCTCTTGGAGGGGGGAGGAAGGGAACTAGAAGGAGGGAAAGACTCTTAGGAGCAACTTGTACCTATGGCCAGACCTGACCTCCCAGCACACCTGGACCAACCCCCAGGGGTTTGTCATAGGCAGGCTCTGTTGGAGTTGGGGGTGGTCTTCCTTTCCCCAGAGATGGATTAACCACCTGCCACATGGGCCCAGACTTCATGTGGGTCGGGGATACCTTGGCAAGGGTTTCTGGAGAGGGTCTGCATCTAACAAAAGGGAAGAAGTTGAAGTGCAGGGTTTTACTTTCCTACTTAGGCAAGAAGAGGTTCCAAGGTGCACTCTGGTCATGAAGGAAGATGTGATGTCATACCGAGCAATATTCTTTAGGGATGTAAGGAAGGAACTTGTCCAGTTTTCTTCAAGATACATGAAAGTTCATAAAATTGGGATCATTTCACATATCAGTTAGGTCACTCTGGGCCACATGTAACAGAAAACTCGACCAAAATGCTCAATGAGAGCATTTATTATCTCTCCAAACAAGAAGTCCAGAGGAGAGCTGTTCTGGAATTGATTAAGTCAAGATGATGTCTGGGTTCTGGTTCCATTTCCTGGAAATTCTCACAGCTTTTCCTTTTGGTTGTAACATGGTAGCTAGACGCCCAAGCATTATATTCTCCTAAATCTGCTTTCAGAGGAAGAAAGCATTCTCCTCACCAGGGCCATTTTATCTACAAGGGAAACTGTTTCCAAAACCTCTTCATCAGAATTGTTTGGAATCAGAATCCTTTCTTGGCTAGACTAGGTTACATCTCTATCTTTCAACCAACCATTGGCAAGAGTGAACAGGGTCACCCCTTCCCATGGGATGGTTGATTTAGGCCAATAATGGGTTATCGTCGGGGGCCCACTTTCTCTCAGCACATTGTGGCTGGATCCTGAACAAAGACAAATTCTGTTATCAGAGAAATAGGGTGCCACGGCTGCTGGTTAGTCTCAGGGCAGATATTAATAATCAATTATACCTCTTTTTCTTAGACAGTCATTACCAACCAGACAAAGTTGGCACAGGAGATAAAGTATACATGTCATCTCAGCCTTAGATAACGGGAAGGAAGGAAGCCATAATTCAGGGCACCTTTAGTGACTCAGTCATCTTGTCATTGCTTCATGTGGGGTCTTTAAATACGTCTAAAAATTCTTTTACAGTCCACCCTTCAAAGGGTGGCAGGTAGTTCCCTCCCTTTGACCATGATCTGGATCTAATAATTCATTTCTAGTGAATAGAAAATGGCAGAAGTGATGGTGTGTGAATACTGAATGGCGCTATGAAAGGCAATGTTGCTTTCCCCTTGCTCTTTCTTGGATCACGTATTCTGTGGAAGGCCAGCCACCATGTCATGAGGATGTTCCAGCAGCCCTACAGAGGGAAGTCCACATGGGAAGGAGCTGAGATTTTCTGCCAAAAGCCATGTGAGGAAGTCATTTCGGAAGTGGGTCTTCAGGCCCCAGTCAAGTCTTCCTATGACTGGAGTCCTTGCCGACATCTTGATGGCAACCTCAGGAATCACCCAAGCCAGAGCACCCCAGCAAAGCCACTTTCAAATTCCTGACTCCCAGAAACCATGATATAATAAGTGTTTCTTGTTTGAAGCTACCAACTTTTGGGGTAACCTGTGATGCAGTCAGGGCTGGGACTAGGGTGAAGTAAGTGAGGAACCCAGGGCACAAAATTTGAGGCCCAACCCTGAGAGTGAGCTTTTCCTTAAATTTTGTGCCCTGGGTTTCTCACTTGCTTCACCCTAGTCCCGACCTTGTGTCTAGCAGCACATAACCTTCCATGCCTCTTTCCATTTCCCAACATTCTTCAGCTTGCCCTTGGGGCTCCTTGGGTTTCTGAAGAAGCTGACTCCATCTCCGGTTCCAAGGGTGGAGTGTGTGACTAAGTCTGTCAGCACATTCCAGTACCCTTAGGTCTCAGCGACTGGATCAATTGGGGCACGTGACCTGGTCCTGTCCAATCAGAGGAGATATCAAGCCTTTTGCTAGGGATGCTGAGACAGATATGATTCCACTCTTGTCATTAAACAAGGTACATGTAACTGTGGGGGCTTCTGGCAGTCTTTTTGGGACCCCTGAGGACAGCCAGTTTGGGGATAATGCTCCCAGCAGGATACAAAGAAGCTGAGTCCTTGGAGATACTGTTCAGCTGCTAGTGCTTACCTGAAGCCGGCCTCGTCTCTGGACTTTTTTAGCCCAGTGAGCTAGTAATGTCCTTTTAAAAAATTTAAACCAGTTTGAGTCTGGTGTTCTGTTACAGGCAAAGGAAAGCACAAATGTGATGTTAAACACACAGAGGAGACCCCACATCAGTGACTCTGGCAGATGCTGCCAGGGATCCAGCTGTTTCACACTGTGCAGAGTGAGTATCCAGATGTTCCGTGAAAGTGTTCTTGTTTCAGCCAGATGTTGAGTATCTTGTAGATGGAAGGTTAACATGATTTAATGCTTAAAAGCAAACTTCCTTCCCTTCCCCACCTCCAACCCCCCACCCCCACCCCATCTGATGCCTGCTCCCTTACAGTCCTTCCAGATAGCCATGCCCTGCCTCCCCCGCACTCAGGGTGGTGCCCTGTTTTGTATCCTGGTACAACCTCCAGTCCACTTGTCCTCTTTTTCCACAGCTCTTTGGGCCAGAGATTGGTATGTAGACCAGAGAGCCAGTCTAGAAGCTGGACAACCTCCCACGTGTGGCCTGGCTTCAAGAGATGAGCTAGGGAAATCGATCTTTCTTTGCCTCTCCAAACTAAGACGGTCTGAAGAAGGAAGCAGTTACAGGCAGAGCCATGAAGCAGAGACAGGGCCGTGCAAGAATGATAGGCAAGCAAAAGTTATGTGGGAGCAGAAAAGAGGAGCAGGTAAAGCTACAAGGAAAGAACTACCCCAGAGTCCAGGGCAAGAAGAAGTCGGTTGGTAGGGAGAAGAGGGTGGAATTGATTCACGGAAAGAACAGACTCCCTGAGTGGGGAAGAGTGCTACTAAGAAGGAAAGAGAGAGCAGTTAGTCAGGATAGGCTAGACTCAGCTGTGGAAACAAACAGTCCCAGATGCCAGTGGCTGACCCAGCAGGAGTTTATTCTTGACCACACACTACCTGTCCATCTCAGGTGAGCCAGGAAGTCGCTGCACGTTCTCGTGCCGCACCTCAGACCTACAAGTACCTCCACGGTTGCAGAGGCAGCGGAAGGAAATTCAGCCAATTGCTCATCAGCTCTTAAGGCTTCTGCTCAGAGGTGACATGTGACCCTTCCACTTACAATATGGCTGTGCCTAATTTTAAAGGTAGAAGAGTCATGTGATGCTACCGTGCACACGAAAAGAAGAGAAACAAGAATGTTTGTGGCCAGTCTTATTGATGTCCAGGGAGAAGGGAGCTGGTCCCCAGAGCTGCTTCAGATTGCAGAGGTCCAGATTTCACAAGGCCCTGCCAAACTGTGGTCCTGGTTTGTACTCACACAAGATCTTCATCCCCTTATTGCCCCATGCATGCCTTGCAAGGCCCACCACCCTCCACACACACATTGCTCATTTCTTTTAACCTAAGACCTCATTCCAGGGACTTCTTATTTCCTTTGAGTGCTCCTTTCTCCACTGGGCACTCCCCTCTCAAAAGCCTAAAGCCAGCACAAACCACCTTTGTGTCCCTGTTTTACAGCAAGATGGGGATCTACAGGCCTGCCTGCCTCAGGAGAGTCAGAGAAGACTGCTGGAAACTCTATTTGCACACACCAAAACTTTGTAGGTTCCCCTGGCAGGTAATAATACAAAGCCATAAAGTTTTCTAGTGCTTACTGTTAGCTAAGCACTGTGCTGAGAACTTCCTTTGAATCCCCTCATTTAAAATACTTTCAACCTCACTTTTCAGGTGAAGAAACTATGGCATGGAGAGGTGAGCAACTTCCTTGGGGTCTGATTTTTGTATCTGTGTTCCTCACATTATAGAACACACCTAAGAGAGATGGTGAGGAGGGCTTTGGGGCTGACGGGCCAGCCCTGGGGGACAGAGATTGATCTTTGGAGAGGGAAGAAAGACAGAGGCTTCCCCAAGTGGGTAGAGAGCTTACTTCCAAGGAGGAGACAGCTGGGATTCGGGAGAAACACACTTACGGGGGCAAGGTGTCATATCCTTCAGATGCCCTTGGGCCCAGACTCAAGGCCCTCTTGGAGAAGATTAAGAAACTCAAACAAAATAAGCTGTCTTTGAGCATATATAGTGATCACATTGTGGTCTCTAAACATCTTTTCTCACGAAAAAAAAAACAAGGCTTCTTGGAGAATTGGCTGTTTCCAGGTCTGGAGCAGGAAACATATAAAAGGAGCCCAGAACATCTTGTACCAGAAGCCAAGAAAGCTATCAAACACCACCGGAGTCATGTCAAAAGGACACAGGTGCCAACTTGAAGGAGCTCCTACTGGACAGAAGGGGATCATTTGTGCATCAAAATCAAAGCTAAACAAACAAAAACCTTGCAGTGAATTGCAACATATCAAATATTTTTAAAATCTGTAAATTCAAAATGATAATAATAATAAAAAACATTCCGCAGGATGTTTACAGAAAGCTCACTCTTCTGAGAACTGATAAGTAAAGGGAAAGAAGTTCTGTAAAGCTAACTTTGGGGCCTCCCAATAATGTAGTGAGCTTGAGGCCTAGTTGGAAGACTGCTCACGTATTCCCAAAACTCTCCCTCTGGCTTTCTCTGGGCCTGAATTTCCACCATTAGAGACTCATTTTCTTTGGGTTAAGAGATGTTCTGAGTCAAAGCCAAAATCCCCTTGGGAAAAGTTTGTTAACTTCTACCCTCATAGATTGTGATGGTCCTATGATTCCTGGGTCTGGACAGATAAGGGTACAGCTAGACAGGAGGGGCTGGGAGGGTCAGAGAACTTGGCCACATCATCTAGGGGAGGAATTCAACTTGACTGTGCACAAGAACCCCCTGAGATGCCTCTCCAAAATTCAGCTCCTCAGTAGCCTAATCAGATGGCATCTGTTCCAGCAGGTGGAAAAGATGGCAGAAATGCATAGATTATTATATGTCACAGGTGATTTGGACATAGGTGGTTCTGTCACCATTTTCTGGGAGACACTAGACCAGGGCTCCTGGATCTCTTCTATTGGCCCATGTGACTTTCTGCTCCAGCAGTGCTGGTCTGTCTCAGCTGAGCACTTCCAGCCTCTGCAGACTTTAGCAGGCCCCTCTCCCTGGGACCTCTTTACTACTGCCAGGTCCCTCGCAGGTGCCAGGCCTTTCCTTGTGTGGGGCAGCTGGCACAATGGAGAAGGGACCCAGCCACACGGGTCCCGGTGTGAGCTCTGAGCTCCCCTCTCTTGTGGCTTCCTGAGCTGTCCTGACATGCCCAGCATCTCATGTGACAGCCCACTCACTCCTGATGACACTTCTTAGGCTCTACTGGGCCTGGGACCCTGCATCTCAGCTGAGGGATTCCTCTCTCCTCTCTGGTGCCCTCATGGGACACTTGTCCCTGGGTGGGAGGTTCTTTATAGCCCCTCTGATCAGCTCCGTGTCTCAGCGGGATTAATGGTTGATCTGCCCTCACTCTGGAGTCTGTTAACCACCTCTCGCTGTCGTCTTTCCCACCCTATCACCTCACCAGCCCCTTCCTATCCCTTGGACCTCTCTCAATCCCTCCCTCCTCCTTCATGGCCCTCCCCTCCTCAAAGGGGCATCTATATTCCAGGCCTGAGCCCATCCTTCTAGTGACGCCCCTTGGTCCACCTCTTCCCCAGGGACTGAGCACTCGATTTGAGATTGACCTTCTGAGTCCCCACGCCCCGGCCCTTGACTAATGGCCCCAGCTGAGCTCTCCTCTTTAGACACCTGGCCTTTGCCTGACCCCAGGGCCAGGCTTCGGCACCAGCCCTGGCCCTCCCTGGTTGGCCTGTCCCCCTGCCACCCAAGCCTGGGTTATGACATCTTTCCACCGAGCAGCTCCTATTCGAGAAGGCAAACACAGGGGTGCCCACAGGCATGTGCACACGCTAGCACACGCGCACACACACCCCCTCCTCGCCCTGATGCCTCACCCGTTGCCGTGAAAATCCGGCTGGCCGTGTTTATTTTTCTTCCTTTCATTTCCCCTTTAGAACAAACACCAGCCCTGTACCAGCGACCACCCTCTCCTCACAGATCCACAGCCTCCCCACCCTCGCCCTGTCCTCCCTCGCAGCTGTGAATGAGAACAGAGTGAGTCTTTTAGCAGGAGGCAGTGGCCTGAATGAATTGATCACAGCCTCCAAGCCAGCAGGGGAGGGGTGGCGAGCATGTGCGTTTGCTTCTTAGAAACTCTTTGCACATCCCGAAGCTCATATTTTTCCATGCGCCTTAGAGCAAACGCCTCCCCACCTCACCCTCCTCCTTTCAGATTTTAATTCATTTTTGGTCCCATGCATTTTGTTTTCTGTTTTCTACAAGGGAGCCTGAATCAGGGCCTCAGAGAAACAAGGCCGAGCTGCCAACTGGAAATGTTTGCTCTGGGGGCGAGTTCGGAGGCTGGCGTCAGGCGGGGCAAGATCCGTGCCAGTGGAATGTGATTTGGGGGGGAAGCTTCAGGTCACTCAATCGCTGGCAGCCTGCCCAGGAGCAACTGGATGCTTTCTGGGCTGTGTGTGTGTGTGTGTAGACTTTTCTCCCTCATGCAAACAGAGCCCTGGAGATGTGGAGACAGAAGCATTAGGAAGAAACTAGACAGGGGGTTGGAAAATCAGGCAACCAGGAGATTAGGTGGGTGGGGGTGAGAGGCTGGTGCCAGGATCTGTGCAGCCACTTTATCTAGCACCCATTGTGTTCCCAGCCCAGAGCTGGGGGCTCTCGGGAGGGAGGGGAGATGCAGACCACCCCGGCTCCCCGTGACTCATAGGCTCTTATGGGGAAACAAGTCTCCCAGTACAGAACACAGTCGGGCCAGCCTGGAAGTTCCCCAGAGTGGGATGCATGAATGACTGATGGTGTTCAGGGAAGGCCTCCCGGAGGAGGTTTCATAGGGTCTGAGCCCTGAAGCATGAATTATTGCATTGAAAGGAGAGGAGAGGCGTTCAGGATACCGTTCGGGGTTACCATGTGCCGAGCCCTGGGCTAAGCACTTTACGTTGACAATCCCCTTCAGTCTTCCCAGCAACCCTACAAGGGTCACTGATCTCTCTATTTGACTTTACAAACAAGGAAACTGAGGCCCAGAGAGATGAAGGAACTTTGCCAAGCTCCCAGCTTGTAAGTGGCAAGCTAGTGTTCAACTAAGAGTTGTCCCACTGTAAAGACCGATTTCTCCCCACCACAAGGAGGGGCCTTTTCCATTTAGCCAAGTTGCCCAGGTAAGGGCCTATTTTTGTTTGTTGATTTTTTTTGCCCCTGGAAGGAAAACTGTTAAATTCAAAGACAGGATCTAAGATGCCTCCCAGAGGCAGTGTGACAAGTGCATGGAGACCGGAAAGGAATCTGCCTGGCCTCACCATTCCCAGGAGGTGGCAGTTGGGCCCCTTGGCAGGCCTGCCAGGTTCCATACCAAGCCAGGCCTTTCCCGCAGCCCGAATCACCTTCCTAATGAACCATGTCCCCTCCTACAGCCCCCAGGATCCCTCCTTCACATGCCGAGTTCTTTCCCACCCTAGATGTTCACTCTGGGAGTGCCCACTTTGGGGATCCTCAGAAGTTATCTATGCTACTCTGACTGGTGCCTGAAACTGAGGTGAACCAGACAGAATGGGTTTCTCAGGGCAACCAGCATGACTCTAGACTTGGAGTCAGGAGACCAAGAGCTGCCACGACTTCCTAGAGATGTTTATCGAGTCCTTTCCCTGCTCAGGACTCAGTGTTCGTAGTTCTGAAGTGAGGAGTGGCCTGGATGAGCTGTCGCAGATGGAGGGGGAGAGTCTAAGATGTCAGAGGTGATAGGCAAGTGTTGGGTGGGGGGCGAGATGAGCTTGTCTAAGGTGGCCAGCCCACCTCTGGCAGAGGAAGCGGGGTCTTTCACAGGCTTGGGAGAGAAGAAGGAAATAAGCCAGGCATGGCAGGACAGGAGAAGATGTAGTGAGGGAGTTGGAGTTATGCTCAGGATGGTCAGACCCAAGCTTGCCAGGTAGAGACCAGAGGGCATAGTAATCTATCTGATTAATTTGGATGACTCCACTGACCACCTGGGGACTTTATTGTCCTGAGGTCAAATAGTTGGTTAGTCTCACCCATTGGTTCTTTTTGACCTAACTGACCACTAATATTAGGTAAGCACCAGCTTGGGGTCACCTGGGCCTGCCAGATCACCTTCATTGGTTGAACTGATTTGTCAATTCCACAAGAGAACTGATTTTACCAATTATTTCCAGGAAACAGGTAATTGACTGAACTCACCAAACCCAGTAATTGTTCTGGATTTTCAGAGATAGTCTTTAGGTCAGGTATCTTTGGTTCTCAGACACACGTAGGCTACCAGCTACTTACCAGCAACAGCCAGACTCCTGAGAAGGCTGGGAAGAAAACCCTATGAACAATAAGCTTTGGGATTCAGTCTCTCCAACAATAAAATGGGAAGGTTGGGCTAGATCAGGAGTGGCAAACACACGGTGTGCATACTACCACTCTTCCCCTTTCATCCATGGCAGACATTGCTAATCGATTACAGCACTCATTCCCATGGGACCCAGATGAGGGTCTCAGAATCCTTTTCAACACAGGGCTTCAGGCAGCCCCTACCAATCAATTAGATTTGGCACGCATGATAAAAGGCGTTTGTCCTCTGGGCACTAGAGGATCTCGAAGCCTCCCTCCAGCTGTGCTGATCTAGGATTGCAACTGATTAGGTGTCTGAGGGCTCAGCCTGGAGACCACCAGATCGACAGCTGCCCCTGGGGCTTCCTAGGTCTGTGGAGCTGCCCTTGAGCTGGGCCATGGCTGAGCTGGTGCCTTATTAATTTTCCTCACTGCTAATAAATGTGCATTGCGTCAGCTCTGCTCTGCCCCCTCATGTTCTCCGGCTGCCGCCAGCAGCAGGGACTTTTTCAGAGAGCTGTAAAAATAGTTTTTTTTAAGAAGCCTGCACAGAAGAAGCAGTCAAGCCTTTTTTGTTTCCCTTCTTTTAGGAGGGAATGGGGGAGATGGGTAGGGAATACTTCACAATGAAGGAATGTGCTCCTTGGGGAATTTAAAGTTGTTTTCCTAAAAAAAAAAAAAAAAAAAAAAAAGGAGTTATCACACTCTGGTTTCACATCTAGCCACAGAGCAAGTCTGTGAGGATTCGTAACCGCTCCCAGGAGATCACCGGCTTAAGCCGGGTCTCGTTAGGCTGTTGACAACTTGGTGCTGATGAGCAGAGCCCTAATGAGCCGCCTGCTTGCTCACTGCCTCCTCCCTGGCTGATCCAGCTTCAGCGTTCCAGTGGGCTCGATGGCTCCCTGAGACAGCTTTTCTTGTCTGCAATGGAGGTTAGGCATGCAGGAGAGCTTTCTCTCCTAGGAGTGAATGTTGTACTTTTCCTTGCTGGCGTTATGACAAATGGAGAGATGCTGGGGATGGGGCGGGGGGTGGTTTCTCAGGAGAGGCAGGCTCCAGCTCCTCCTCACTCTTCCCATTTTACAGATGAAGACACTGAAGCTTGCCGCGGGGAGAAAGGCAGGGGAGGCAGGTGCCAAAGGGAAGGGTATTTGCCAATCCCGGGAAGAGAACGCATCTCTTGCTTCCCAGACCAGCAAGTCAAAGCTGCAGAACTCCGACAGCATCTAGCCCAGAGCTTCTTGGACCCGAGGAATGTATGCCCTTGTCTGAAAGGACAACACGTTGTCACAGAGCCCGATGACATAATTGTACTCTTACTCTATGACATAAGTGCACTCAGTCTTATGTAACTAGAAACCAAAACAAGTTAATAAATTAATAGACAAAACAACAAAGCTGATCGAGCATTAGCGACATTAAGTTAGTGCGACAGATAATATTGTTTTGCTGAAACAGAACCCATAGGGCATAGAAGAGGAGCAGAGGAGAAGCGACAGAAGACTCTGGGCCTTCCCCATCAGAGGCCGTTAGAATGAAGGAATCTGGAGGACAGTATGAAGTCAGGGTGAGGGAAGAGGACAGGAGAGGGCAGGGCCAAGTCAGATGTTGGTCAGAGGAAGCTGAGAGCTTGAAGACTTAGCTACTCCAGGGCAGTCCGCCTGTCCTCTGGGGGTGTATTTGCCCAGCACAGGCCTGGCTAGCAGTGTTTCTTCCTTGGGCAGGTCTCCAGGAGGCTCAGATAATCCCCTTGCTTTTTAGCAAATTCTCGAAAGTCTGGGCAGTAGCACGTGACCATCCCCTCTCTCCTCTGCCATCTTGCCTGCCAATGGGAAGAATCCTTGCTGGGCTTTGCAAGGGAGCAGGTGTTGCTCCTTCCTGTCTCCTTTGGGTGAGAACACAGACGGTGAACATGGTGTGTTAGCAGCAGGAAAGTGCTGGCGGTTCAGTTGTAAATGGGTGGTGAGGGGAGGCTGCAGTGAGGACGTGACATGACAGCGAGGAAGTGACATGGTGGGGAAGGCTTGAAGGAGGCAAGGGAGCAAGCTGTAGGCCTTTGCCCGGGAGGCAGTCTGCCAGGCCAAGTCCGACCGTTCTCAGGCCTGATTTAAATGTCCCTTCCTCCAGGAAGTCTCCCAGAGCTGTTCTGCCACACTTGGAGTTCCCACAGCTTTTCCTGCAGGGTGCAGCACTTTGCGCTGTGTCTTGCAGCTCTCAACAGACTTGAGTTATCTTTCCACTGGGCTCGGGGCCCCTTGAGGTGGACATCACGTCTCTTCCCGCTGGAACGCCCACCCCCTGAGGTCAGGGGTGTTTGCTGTCTTCACTGCTATATCCCCAGCCTCAGTTGGTGGTCTACAAATGCATACTGAATTGTCAGAGGTGGACCAGGGAGGGAAGGGATGGGAATGGTCTGCTGTTTGCACTTAAGCTCCTGATGTGGACACTTCATCTCTTTGCCCCAGTCCCACCATGAGACCTGAATGGGCGCAAGATCTGTCAAACGAATGGGTGACTGTTGATTAAAACCCATCATCCCCCACTCAGTTTATCAGTCTAGAGGCCAAAAGTCAGAGAAGAGAAACCGAATCTGACATGACCACCAGTTCTCAGTAGTGAGAGCAGCCATTCCTGTGATGTGATCAACTCTGTCTCTGGATTCACTGGTTCTTCTGTCAGAGCAGCTGAGCAAGCCCTGGTCCATACTGTGCAGTGGGCCTTTGCTCATTCAGTAAGTATTTTTGAGTGCCTACTGTGTACCAGGGATTGTTCTAGAGGCTGGGATGCAGCAGTGGACAAGGCAGGCAAAAATCCCTGCCCCCATGGAGCTGACATTCATATATATAATGACCGATATATATAATCTGACATATATATAAAATGTCAGATGATGGTAAGTGCTTTAAAAATTAGAGCAGGTTAGGGGAGGGATATAAACTTTACATGGGTGCTCAGGGACAGCCTTACTAGGGTGACACAGAAACGCCACAAGGGGTGAGGGAATGAGCCATGGGGATACCTGGGAGCATTGCAAACGGAACAGCCAGTGCAAAGGTCACTTGGATAGAGGAAGATAGAAGGAAGACCAGAAAGTGAGTCCAAAGGAGCTTCCTGCCTGCATGACTCATCCCTGTCCTCTGGATCCAGCGTCCTGCTGATTAATGCTGGCCGTGTGGACCCTGTGCCGGAAGATAGGGAGGGGCTTTGGAGCCACCATGCTGACCATATTCTACTTCATGCTCACTCCCCTGGGTGGTCCTATCTAGGGTT
Source organism: Panthera uncia (assembly GCF_023721935.1). Lineage (NCBI taxonomy): Eukaryota > Metazoa > Chordata > Mammalia > Carnivora > Felidae > Panthera > Panthera uncia. The sequence goes on from NW_026057579.1 coordinate 1,103,486, forward strand.
GCTTCAAGCACTGCTCCGGGTGCTCTAGGCATACACACCCTGTTTCCTTCTGGCCACCCAGCGTCCACTCTTCCTCCCTTTCTTGAATAGGTGACAGACACACCCACTCTGGAACAATTGGAACAGCCAGAAATGAGGACTGCAGATTCAGGAATGTAGAATTTCATGTAGCAAGTGTCTAAGGTTCTATCCCATCCAGCTAAGAAGACAGCCATCATTGGACATCACCAAGCTGTCTCTTGGTCACCCATGGGTGTTGCGTGTGCACCAAGGGATTGCTGGGCAAGTTCCACTCAGTAATGATGGGAAGGCACCAGTGCTTGGACATCCAAAGATCTGAGGTCCAGAAGTGGCGCCCTGCCATCTAATCCTGACCTGGAAGGAGCTGGAGGCACACTGGGCTGGTCCAAGGAAGGTCAGTGGCTTCAGATGAGAGGTGGACAGCAAGAAGCTCACCCAGGCTGCCAGCATATGCAGGGACAGCCAGGATGCCAAAGCAGCCAGTACAATAGGAAGCCCAGCTACACAACTCCCCAGATGTTAGTCACCGAGGTCTCAAGAGGCAGCAAACCACAATGACTCAAAGCTTGGGTTTTTGGGTCAGTTGCCCTGGGTTCAAATCCCACTTCTGTTATTTCCTTTCTGTTGGCAAGTTTTTTCCTCCGGGAATAGTTTCCTTATCTGTAGAATGGGCTTACCTCCTTGGATTGTTAAAAGGATTTAGTGAAATAGAGCCTCTGATCAATCCCTGCGTGGAGGTAATTATTGCTGCCTGACTGTCTAGTATTTGTCCCCAGGGGCCTAAGCCCTAAGCTCTTGCCTTCCTTTCCCTTTCTAGCTTCGTTCTTGTTACTTGGACCAGCCATCCAGGGGATGTGGCACCTCCCAATGGCACCATCGTGCTAGCCCAGGGTAACAACATCAAACAGTTGATTCAAGGAGGGATGTTTTTAATGTAGGGCATAGGTTTTCTGGAGTGCCTGCGTTGTGCCATCCCAAGCGGAGGGCGATACCACCTTGAGCCTCAAGAGCCTTTTTATCCTGGCAACTCTATGAATTCACAAAACGCATATGACTGTCATTGCAGAGCTACCACTCCGGGCGCCAAGATCAGCAAGTAGTTCCTCATAGGAGATGTGCAGTACAGGCAGCATCATACCACCAGGGGGCGCTGCCCAGCTGGTCTCTCTCCCCCATTTCTCAAGGAGGCTGATGGGAGGCAGAATGAGGAGCCCTGGATGCAGGTTTGCCCTTAGGCTGCGGTCCACGGGCAGCTAGTCTGCACCTTGAAGATCTGCCACCTGGTGGGCTGGGAATAGCAATAACAGGGACTCTTCACGTCACTTGGGTCCTTCACAGTTTGCCTCCCGTTCCTGTACATGCATTCTATCTTATGACTAAGGGGATAAACCCCAGATAATGAACTAAGGCTCAGAGAGGTAAAGTGGCTGCTTAAGGCCACACAGCTGGTAAATGGCAAAGCAAAGATCCCTCCTAGGCTTGCCTGCTGCCAACCCCGGGGCCCCAGTGTCTGACCAGAGGAGAGGCAGCATGGTGAGGGGGCAGGAGGGTATCCTGGGAGACTGGAGCCAGGTCTGAGTCTTTCCCTTCCCATTCCTATCCATTCCCTTCCTCTCTTCCCACACTGTGGGATTTCAGCAAACTGCTCTATTTTGGGGAAAGATGGCAAGGGGCTCAGGCAGCACAATACTGAGAGCCCTCGATGCTCAGCCAAGATATGTACTTTTCCTGGAGTGCAGCCTGGGCTCTTTAGGGATGATTTTCAGTCCTCCCAGAGACTTCCACACTAGCCACCCCCACTAGCCATCAACACCACAGCCTGCAACTGCACCCCTAGTCTGGGGGCAGATGCCAGGATGCAAGGAGCCAAGGCAGCAGGTGAGGAAACTGAGGCTCAGAGAGTACCTGAGCAACTCTGGAGAGGGGGACCTGGCTTTCCTCCCATCTCTGCCACTGACTGACTAGATGCACGAGGAGTGGGCAAACATGGATCTTAGCCTCTGCTTGGGTTCTGGAGAAGGTGAAGAAGGGCATAAGGGCTGGTTGTCCTTCAGCAAAGGTTTCCTGAGCACCAACTCTTGGAGATAGGGAGGAAGGAGCCCGCAGGCTTCCAGGAGCTCATAAACCTAGGGAGTCAGCCAGGTCCTCAGTGAAGGATAAATTGCACCCATACCTGTGAGTGATATGTGCAGAGGACAGCAAGAGTGAGACAGGGGGCTCTAGTGGTCAGCCAAGGTTTACAGGAGGAGGCGGGACTGGAGCCAGTCATCAAAGGGTGAGGATGAGCATGCTCTGACGCAGGGAGATGTGGGAGATCTATGAGCGAAAGCCAGGGCATTAGGGTCGTGGGCTGGGGCGGGGGAACAGCAGGTGAATGATGGCTCCTCTCTGGGGCACCCTCTTGGTCTTAGGAGAGAGATAAGGTGCAGGAAGACACTGGGCGTCCATGAAGGGGGGTGCCCCAGGGACCACATGCCTTATGGAGACCCATCTCAGTGGGAAGAAAAGTAGTTTTGGACTTGCTGTAGTCAGAAAATTTCATGCCTCCGTGTATGTGAATGTGTATGTGTGAGTGTATCTTTGAAGCCCTATGTCAAAGTAGTTTTGCCTCTGCAATCTCTTTTCCCTTTCCCAACTACCCTGAGAGGTTTGCTGGACAGAAATATCATCCTCAGGGACAGAGGAGCGAAAAGAACCCTAGTGGGATGATGTCTGGCCCACAGTCAGGGGGCTCAGTAGTTGAAAAGCCAAGGTCTATCATGGATGGGCTCCTGGCCCCAGCTCTATGCTTCTGCCCCAAAACTTTTGCCTAGACTGCTCTCCTATCTCCCAGGACCCTGCATGCCACAGGCCACCAAGCCACCTGCCTCCTCCTGCATTTTTACAGGAAAACCCCCAACCTGGTCTGGTAAGTATGGGGGCAGGAGTGAAGGAATGAAACCAGAAGATGAGGTGCAGTGGCTGCAGAGGCCAGAGCCCAAGACCAGGGTTGAAGGTCCATCTTCTTCTCCCAAACTGTTTAAAGTGCCCACCACTGCCTTAAGGAGGAACTGCCATAAGAAAGGACCTGGGATGGGTAAAGCCCTGTGCTGGTCCTCCAGGGCAGACTTGGAGAAATGGTCCCCCTAGCTTGACCTCTCCTTTCCAAATCTCCAGTGGGATGGCACTGAGGACTGAAGGTCTAGGGGGAGCAGGGAGTCAACTTCTGCTTCCTGCCAGTGACTGTGGGCACTTGCAAAGCTATCCCTTAGTGCCAGACACTGCTCTGAGTGTTACACACACATTCTCAATCTTCACAACCACCTCGGCAGGAAGGTATAATTATTACCTCCATTTTACAGGGAGGCACAGAGAGGTTCAGTGACTTGCCTAAGATCACTGTTTGTAAGTGGAAGAGCTGGGGTTCAAACCCAGGAAATCCGCCTCTAGGAGCTACTCTACCCCTGTTATTAATAACAATTATAAGCAAAGCCACCATTTGACTAGTACCTCCGGTGTGCCTGGGGCTCAGCTCCTCACAGCAAGGCTGGGACTTGGGCACTGATGGCCTGCACATTTCTCATTTCATAGATGAATAAATTCGGGCTTAGCAGGCGGCCTAGCGGGAGGCAACTTCACAATCTCACAGATGCTAGGTCCACCTAAATCCGAAGTGTCCATTCTACTCAGCCTCTTTGGGGGCGTCTTTGACTCCCTGTGTGACACTGGGAAAGCACATTTCTTTTCAGAGCCTCAGTTTCCCTATCGCTTAGGTCTTCTACTCCTGGCCTCCCTGCTCCAGCGAGTGCCAGAGTGGGTGGGGTTGCGGTGCTGTGGGAGTGAGGGTCTCCACTGCTCAGGACCTTTTCCTTCCCCCACCTTGGTGCTCCCCCTCCCCCCACAACGTCCCTCGCAGAAGTTGCCGATCCGTTTCTGCTTTTTTTTTTCTTTTTTTTTTTTTTCTCCAATGGTGAGTTGGGACGGAGAGCTGCTGGGTGCAGAAGGTCGCTGGTGCATCACCCAGAGGTCAGCTAGCCCGGGTAGAGAAGGCCCAGCTCAGATTTGGGGACGGGCCCAAGGGCCCAGAAGCCACGTGCTCCGGGCAGTTCTGCTGGGAGCGGACCGTCCTCTGGGGAAAGAGAAGCGCCCGGGACTTGAGGAGGGGGCGGGGAGGGGGAGCCTGGGGAGGCAGGTTCTGGACAGAGGGGAGGGGGGGGGGGGGAGGTAGAGAGGACGCGGACAAAGGAGGCGGCCGGCAGCCCAGCTGTTTTGAAAAATGCTTCCTGTTTCTTTAAAGGCGCTCGTGGCTCGGGCGGCCGGGGCTGGGGAGGCGGCGGCGGCGGGAGCTGCCTCCTCTCCGGGCGGCGGCGCTGACTGATCTCGCGAACTGGGCTTCTGTGTAAACTGAGGCTAAACAAACACAGATGGAGCGCAGCGGGCGTTCTCCAGAAATGCTGGCAAGGCGGCAGCGACTTCAGATGACACTCTGAGCGCTCCGGGAACGGACAGCCCGGCGGCTTCGCGGAGCCGGCGGCGCAGCTGCCCCGGGCGAGGGGGAGAGAGGGAGGGAGGAGGGCGGGCGCGAGAAGGGGGAGAGCCCGAGACTCCCAGGCGCTGAGCGCGGCGGCGGCCCGGGCAGAGCCGGCGCGCAGCGTGCAGAGCGAGCGCGGCGGGCGCGCGGCCCGGGCAGCCCCACGCCCCTGCCTCTCGCGCTGCCCGCGCCATGAAGCACATCCCCGTTCTCGAGGACGGGCCGTGGAAGACCGTGTGCGTGAAGGAGCTGAACGGCCTCAAGAAGCTCAAGCGGAAAGGCAAGGAGCCGGCGCGGCGCGCGAACGGCTATAAAACTTTCCGATTGGACTTGGAAGCGCCCGAGCACGGCGCCACCGCCACCAACGGGCTGCGCGACAGGACCCAGAGGCTGCAGCCGGTCGCGGCCCCGGTGCCAGCCCCGGCGGCGCCGGCGGTTCCTTCAGGTGGGGGTGCGGACCCAGCCGGGGAGCGCCGGAGCGCCCGAGCGCCGGAGGTCTCGGACGCGCGGAAACGCGGCTTCGCCTTGGGCGCAGTGGGGCCGGGACTCCCCACGCCGCCGCCGCCGCCGCCGCCGGTTCCAGCGTCCCAGGGCCAAGTACCTGGGGGTCCCGAGGCGCAGCCTTTCCGGGAACCCGGCCTGCGTCCCCGCATCTTGCTGTGCGCACCGCCTGCACGCCCCACGCCGTCGGCGCCCCCTGCGCCCCCGGAGTCTTCAGTGCGCCCGGCGCCCCCCACGCGCCCCGGAGAAAGTTCTTACTCGTCAATTTCACACGTAATTTACAATAACCACCCGGATTCCTCCGCGTCGCCTAGGAAACGGCCGGGCGAAGCGACCACCGCCGCTTCGGAGATCAAAGCCCTGCAGCAGACCCGGAGGCTCCTAGCGAACGCCAGGGAGCGGACGCGGGTGCACACGATCAGCGCAGCCTTCGAGGCGCTCAGGAAGCAGGTACCAGCTCCCAGCCGCACACCCTCACTGCGCCCGAGGGATGGTTGCGGGAGTGGGTGGGTGAGTGGCGGGGGGATTTTCGGGCGGATGAAGGTGTGTGTGAGGCGCATATTGTTCCCGCCCGGTCGGCCCCAGGGCCCAGACACATTTGAGCCCTCCTAGGTCAGTAACCTTTGTCACAGCGTTGGTACGGATCTTCGCTTGCAAAGTGAGGGCAAAGGTTCGAGATCTCTGGCCAGGCACGCCCCGGTTCTTCCCCCAGCCCCCCAGGGTGACCCTGTCTGCGCGTCTGACTTCAGCCCTCATAGTTCACTTTTATGGCAGCGAGTTATTTGTCTCCCTGGGTCCCTTGGGCGCGGTGGGGAGTGGAGAGAGGGAATGTGGGAATCTGTCTCCAGCGAGGAAGAGTGGGGAAGACCCTTTCCCTTCGGGCATTTAGTGTGGTCTGGGTCTTGGAAGGCCCAGATGCTGCGGAGGGGTGGACCTAGTTTTGCTAGCTCCTCTTCAGCCCCTACGTCCCAAAAGAGATACCCCTACACTCTGGCTGCTTGGGGTTCTGCACCCTTTTCCCTGGTATCCTTAAGGATCTGGGTTACAAGCCTGCGTCCCCTCCCCAGGGGGCAGCCTCAGGAATTGGCTGGTGAGAGCCTTCCTAGGGGACGCCCTCCGCTGCTCCCTTTCACCCCACGGTGAAGCAGGTAGGTCTACTGAGGGGACCGGATGGTTAGGGGATCTTCAGAGCCTAGTTCTGAGGCGGGTCAGGGGCTTCTCAGTTTGGGGCTGGTGGGCACTGCCCTTACCAGCGTCCTCTGGGGGGATGAGTGACGAAGAACATTTGCTAGAGAATTACCCTTAGAGGAGAGGGGCAGTTTTGCAATTACAGTTTAAACAAGACTGGGACTGCCCTGGGGTTCTAGACTTCTCATTTCCTTAGAAAGAAGGGAGATCTTAGAAGAGGGTAGTAAGTGCCCCTTGCCCCCAGCCCCACAGGGCATGGGGATGGATTAGGGGTGGATGGGACTGGTTTAGATGTTCAGGTTTTTTGCTTACTCTATAGCTGATTTCTTGTGTGACTCCAAGAAAGTAACTCAGCCTCTCTCTTTAGCCAACAACAAAGTGTCTTAGAAAACATGATCTTCTTTCTGGATCCCACTCTCTTCTTCCTCCTGCGGGCGGAGTAGACAGGGACATGTGTCCATCCATTGGAAGGGAATTGAGCTCCTGGGAGAAAAGAGGCTCTACAACTTGAGCCAAAGTGTCTTGCTTGGGCTTGGGTAAGATGCTTGGTCAGTGAGGTGGCCAGCCACACGGGTTGGGACCCTGGGCAGTGGGCCCAGTGGAACATTCAGGCTTATTCTTGGACAGCAGCTCTGTGTCTGAATGCCTGGGGAGGGTGGCAGCCTGTAGAGTGTCCTACAACCCACCCCAAGGATGGAAGGATGACAGAACGGCAGAAAGATGCCTGTCCACTTGCTCCCCTTGCAACTGGGGAAACCTCCCAGACTGGGGAGGCCACGTGCCTAGAGCATCACAGCCGGTGAGTAGTAGGGCAGGGCTGTCACCTAGGTCCCTTTGGCTGCCAGTTCAAGGCCCCTTTTGCCTCGTTCATTTCTGAGAAAGTATTCACGGTCTCTGTGTACTCAACTACATCTCATTCACCCAGTGGCTTTAACTTCTTTCAATAATATTCCATCTTGTTTGATCTTAACATCCCGGCAGGTTGAATTAGCCCATTCAATGGAATGGAAAACTGAGGCCTGGGGAAGGAAGGAAGGAGACTTGTCCAAGATCACCTAGTGGGTAAAGGCAGATGACAGCAGTTTCTGGAATGACTGCCTGGCCAAATGCTTTCCACCGTGTCATCTTTGTACCAGTGTCATGTTTATTAACAATCGGAAGCTGGTTAACACGTGGCTGAGTCAGAGATGAGACTATTTAAGTCCTGGTCCCTTCTTGCTTCTACCCTTCTGGTGGAGAAGTTCTACATAAAAAGGACAGATTCCGGGACATACCTATGGCTATGTCATGATCATTACACATGCCTAAGAGCACACACAAATACACGGTCACAGAGGTGCCTGCTCCTGTTCGTTCTCTCCTTGCTCAGACCGTTCTGTCCCTTCCCCAGAATGCTGCTGGGCCATAGGGGGCATCTGCCTATTGTCTGGGAGGAAAGGAAACATGGTAAGGGCACTCGTGGTCTCAGAGCCAGGGGCTGAGGCCACACCCACCATGGCATCCATCAGATGGAGAAAGTCCTGTGTCCCGAAGGAGCACCTTCCTCCTCAGTCCCCCACCTGTAAAAGGTGCACACATCCACATCCCAATCCAGATACTCCAGTCCACACAAGCTGTCGCTCTGGTTTGACTGTTTGAAATGGGCCCTTGGCAAAGGAGGGAAAGGAAGGAGGATGGTTTTGCCTGAAAGGAGGGCTTGGCCATCATACCACCGAGATCAGTTCTGGGACTGTGGCTGTAATCTGGGGTCTTGTTTCCCTGAGCAGCTTCCTGGTATGGCTAAAAGAGCACTGGATGAGGAGTTCAGAGGCCTCCTCTGGGTTTGAATCATGCCTCTGCTGCATGCTTTCTGTGGGATCATGGAAAGTCACTTCCCCTCCCTGGGCTTTAGTCGCTAGAGCTGGAAAATGGTGATAAGGCTCCCCCCAACACCTCCCCGTAGCTTCTTTGCAAAGAGCAAATGAAGAAAGGAATGGGGCTGTAGGAGGAATGAACAATCCTTGAGCATTTATAGTGTCCTCAGTGCCAAGCAAAGCCTTGAGAAATAAGTGGAAATAAATATTCTATAATCATTTTATTTTATTTAAAATTTTTAATGTTTATTCATTTTTGAGAGAGAGAGAGAGAGAGAGAGAGAGAGAGAGAGAGAGAGACTGAGACAGAGCAGGCTCCAGGCTCTGAGCTGTCAACATAGAGCCTGATGCGGGGCTCAAACTCACGAACCACAGGATCATGACCTGAGCCGAAGTCAGACACTTAACCCACTGAGCCACCCGATACCCCTATAATCATTTTAATAACAATGATAGAAGCTACCATTTATCAGATGTTTGCTTTGGGTAGAGCACCAGGCTAAGCATATTATGTGTGTTAGTTCATTTAATGAAATAGGTATATTATCCTCTCCCCTTTTCACAGACAGTGAAACTGAGGTTCAGAGAGCTTATGTGAGTTGGCCGAGGTGGCAGCCTTTTGCCACCACGTGGGGCCTTGCGGGTTTTGCACATCTCCTTGGCGAACAGTCTTTAGATTTGTGTGTGTTGGTGCCTTCTTGGCATGGTGTAGGCACAGCCTGTGTAGCTGTGTTTCACTGTCACTGTAGGGCCGGGATTCAGATCAGAGTCAGTGAGTCACTCCAGTGCCCAGGCTTTTAAGAGCTCTGCTTCTCAGGCTTTTGAATGCCCCGGAGCTGTCCACCCTCAGCACCAGGAAGCCTCCTGTTTGGTCCAACGCACTCTGCTCTTAACCAGAAGGGGAAGTGGGGGCAGCTGCTTGGCCAAGGAAGTGCAGGTGGGGAGAGGCCCTCTGGTCTTGGTGGGGGGGGGTGTGCGGGGCAGATGGTCAGGCCACAGCACATGCCACCAGCCCAGCTGCGTAGGGCCCTCCCTGCCGCCTCATGTGAAGGCCATGTGTGCACAGCTGGGCCTGGCCCGTGTGCAGGGCTGCTCAGGGCCAGGTGGGAGGGGGTCAGAAGGAAAGCCTGGCCTTGCTGGGTGAGTGAGGGGAGAGGCCTGAGTTCTGGCCTCAGCCTCCTGGCAGAACACTGGGACATCTGGTGTGAGTGCAGATTTCCTCTCTCCCCTCAAAAGCCCCTCAGCCTCGATGGTGGAACGGTAACCGGACAGGGCCAAGGCCTGGGGTGGTGGTGAGGAGCCCTCAGGGCCTGCTGAGGTACCTCTTCATGAGCGGGGGGCCAAGCAAGTTGGGCCTGGGGCCCCTACCCTGCTGTCTCCCAGGGGATCCTCACCGAGTGAACTCAGGGTGGATCATGAGGGGGCATTGGGATGGTGCCCCCAGCCCTATACCTCCCTTAGCCCCTACCCCATAGGATGCCGGGGGCTGTGACCCCACAGCAGCCAGTGCGTTCCTCCTCAGGGAATGGGGGGCAGGCCAGCTTTGGGGACTCCATCCACATGGTTGAGGGGTGACAGAGGGCTTTACTCTGCCCCCTTGTGACCACAGTCACCAGAGTGGCTGTTTATTGAGCCTCATTGCACTGGGTGAAGTGCCTTACCTGAGCCTGTCGCACATCTCTGCTGTCACCTTCCCATTTTACAGATGAGAACACTTACAGAGAGGTTAAGCAAGTGACCAGGACTTGTACCCGGGTTTGTCTTGCCCTGGGGTCATGGCTCTTAACTACTAAGAGCCAGGTTCTCAGGGTCCAGCCTCATGGCTGTGTGGAAAGGGGATTTTCGAGAACCTATTTCGGTAGAACTTGACAAGGACCTCGCACGGCCCTGCACCAAGTGGCTTCACCCCAGGCAGCCAGCACCCACTGAGCGATTAGAGAATAGTTTCAAATGAAGTCAGGGGCTCAGCTGTGTGCCATGACATGGTGATATTGGAGCTCGGTGGGTCCGGGAGTCCCGATGGGCTACCAGGAGGGCATCCTGGGCTGGGTCCGAAGAGGGGGAGGGCTTTGAGGACTTTCCCGCATGGGCTGGTAGGTTCTGGACTTTGTTTCTCTGTAGCAACTTCCTATATTTGCCTGCTGGGCTCCCACTGTGAGGTAGTGGGTATTCTGATGATCATTTTGTTGGTGAGGAAACTGAGGTCCTTTACGGTTATGGAACTACCTAAGGTCACATTGGATGGCCAGGAATAGAGCCAGGTCCTCAGGCTCCCAGGCCAGTGCCCTTCCCACCGTCTCCTGCTTTCCAGAGCCAGGAGAGAGTCTGGCTTGAGGTAGGTGGGATGGAATGTTTGCGGGGTCATAGGGGACCTTGTGAAAATCCCCACCCTGGTCCTCTGAAGCTTGAAAATCTTGATGGGGTGAGCACGGGGCAGGTTCCTTACTTTGCTGGAAGTTGGGCAATCTGTCAGGAATTGAAGCCAAGTGACCTTGCTGTCTCCTGTGCCCTGTGTCCTCTGACCAGGGTCGCAGACAGCTGCTGAGGGGTTCCCCTGCAGGTGGTGGGGTCGCTGGTAATGCACAAAGGCTAAGGTCCCATGGAATTATCAGTCCAGAACTCTCCATCCCCAGCTCAGAAGGGCAGGCTGCCGGTGCCCTGACCTTTGGCTATAAAGGCTCATCCAAATCCTCAAGCAGTTGCTTCCAGCTCATTGGAAGGAGCCCAGCTGAGGCATCAAATGCTTCTCTGTAAAGTGGAAGTGATCATTTCTACCTCACTTTTTAAACATAAATATAGGCATTGTATTAAAACTATAGATAAATAAAGTTTAAAGATAAATATAGGCACTGTATCAAAAATACCCTTAGTAGATCACAGTAAACAGCAAGAGGTGGCCCCGTCCCCACAATCATGTGGAGTCCCCAGGCATTGTCATCCCCACTCTCTGGGTGAGGGAACTGAGGCTCAGAGAGGTGAAGGCACTTGTCCAGAGTCACACTACTGATAAGTGTCTGTGATTCAGACCAGCTCTTTCCACCCTACCTCGACCTTCCAGAACTAGGACCTGCTGCTAGACTCTTACTTTGTAGGAGCCAGGCCAGGCCAGGGTGCTTCTGAACGGGGCTCTGGGGCTTAAAAATTCCAGGAGGGTCTGGAATTAACCAGTGGGCTGAGGAACACCTCCCTCCAGGGGAGGGGAGGAGGAGGAGGAGTGAGCTGTCCAAAAGGTGCCCTTGGTGTCCCATATATAGCCACCTGTGGTGGAGGGATCCTGGGGAGCTCAGTGGCCATGTACCTTCCTTGGGTACTAGATAGATAAGCTCCTGGCTTAGCTTAAGCTCTTAGCTGAGTGAACTGTGGTCCAATATGTCACTTTTCTGTTTCTTCATGTGCAGATGGGATAACCATCTTTATTTGGGGGAGGGTTTTAAAGGGGGGACAAACGACCTGTGAATTGCTCCCATAGTACCAGATATACAACTAGAGCTTGATGGTTAGTTTCCTTGTCAGATGTGGATTTTGAAAGAAGCAATGGGACAGAGTGACAAAACTGGCCCCAAGCCTGGCACAGGAGCCCCTAGGTTGGCCTTGACCTCATCTGTTGCTCTGTAATCCTGCAGTGACCCTGGATCCCCACATGCGGCTCCTTCCTGAGATCCCTACTCCCCACTGGCAGGAAAGCCCCTCTGTTCAGGGGCCAAGAGCTCAGTGAGCTGGGTAACTCCCGGCGTGGCTCCTGGGTGAAAACAGCAGCAGGGACCTGTGTCACAGAGCTGCGCTCAGTGCCCGAGGGCCTCTGCCAGATAGGCACTCCCTCCTGGGGTGCAGAGGAGCCAGAGGTGCTGGGCTGGCTTTTGAGATCCCCCCTCCCTGCCTCCCAGGATCCTTTCTGTCCCACAGACCTTGTTTATTTGTTCAGGCTGATAAAGCAGGATTCTCTGGACTCTGGCTGGGAACAGGCAAAGTGCATTGTTCTGCTGGCCTTTTTCTTGGCTTTTCTTGGATGGGTTTGGAGCCGCAGCCAGGGCTGGGCATGGGAGGTGGGAAGGGGGAGCGCACAGGAGTTGGCATGCTGTCTGTCACCAGGCGGGTCCTCCTTCAGTTTCCCAGCTTGGTGAGGGGCAACTCCTTGGCTGCTGGAGGATTTCAAAAGGAGACAGCAAACCTTGCCTCTGACGTGGGTGCCCTTTCAGGACCCCAAGTAGTGGGGGAGCGGGGCGATGAGCCGGCATTGTGTCCTGGCTTCCGGCCTCTTGCTCCTCACCTGCTCTGGGGCCCCTCTTTGGAGACGTTCTGCAGTAATAACTCACCGACTTGTATCAGGCCTTACTCTGTGGAATGTACCCATCATCTCACTTAACCCTACCGTGCTGCAAGGGCAGTCCCGGGAGCATCTGAAGAGGAAACCCAGGCTTGGAAAGTTGATGTCACTCACCCTGGTGAGAGCTAGAGTCAGGAGTTGAACCCAGATGACCAAAAGGTACGTGTGCTTCAGCTCTACCCTCAATAGCTAATCTTCATCCTCCGAGAGAGAGGGAAGGGTTTTGAACCCATTTCTAAACATTCTGGAGACACCTGGGGAACATGGAGGTAGATCAGTCATTTATTTATTCATTCATTCCCTCATTCAACAAATGCCCTTGAGGGCCTGTTTATGGCCGACGCCTGTGCTAGGTCCTGCAGACATGGGCCTTCCTCCAATGGCTCACAGGAAGACGGGCCATTAAATTAGTTGCGATGATTGTGAATTAAGGACAGTTGGGGGGCTACTAGAGCACTGTTAAGGGCAAGTGCCCTCTCCTGCACTCTGCCCCTTGCCCCCTGGTTTAGGGTTGGGTGGGGAAGGTCAGAGAGAGCTCCTGGGCAAGGTGAGGTTTCAAGTGAGATCAAAATAGATGATGCATTTAGAGTCCCCATCTGAGTGACTGTCTTCTTCATGCTTTCTCCATCTCTGCACCAGTGACAGTTTGGGCCAGGCAATTCTGTGTGGTGGGGGCCTTTTAGGCCCCTGTGCACTGCAGGCTGTTTAGCAGCAACCCTGGCCTCTCCCCAGTGGGAGCCAGTTGCACCTCCCCTCCATTGCTCCCCAAGATGGACAGTTAGGCATGTCTTGCAGACATTGCGAACAGTCCCCCGAGGGACGGAATCATCCCCTGTTGAGAACCATTGGCCCAGAACAGTGCCTGGCAGATGGGGGATACTCACCAAATACTTGCTGAATGGATGTGCTGGGGTGACCCAGTCTATGGCATGGGGTTGATCAGTACCAGCGGCGGTGGTAGGGATGGATGCTGGGTATAGATCCTGGAGAGCCAGAGGGCAGAGGAGACCAGAGCCCTGGTTGCTGGGTCAGCACGTTTCAGCCATTTAGGTGAACGGTGTGCATCAGAGGGGCAGTCGGCTGTACCGGTTAGCACCGGTCACATGGGCCTTGTAGTATCGCCTGCACATCACCGTGCAGAACTCAGCTGTGGTCTGCGTTGCCTTTTGCTCACACAGGACAATGTTAAAAAGATAGAGGCTCCATTGCTTCATGCCGCACACACCCGTGTGCAATTAGTTAGTGTGTACTTGGCGATGAGTCACTGACAAGCATGTCTGGTTGGGGCTGTATTTATTGTGTACCTGTTGTATGCCCAGCAGCACTTAGGGTCCAGAGGGCATCAAGAAAAAGAGAAAAGAAAAAGAAAACCATGCATATGTGTGCCCTCCCAGCTAAGCACTTGCGTTTGACCCAGGACCCTGGGTACCTAATTCCATTATGACATTGTAACGTAACTCTTGAGCGTGAGTTCTCCGAAGCCAGGAATCAAGTTATTGTTCAGAGTTGGACCCCCAGGCGCCCAGCAAAACAAGTGTCACTGCGTGAGTGAATGAATGGAACGTGGGAGCCGACAAATGTGTCCGTTCTCTCTGAGAGACTCCTTAGGGAGGGTGGGGGACAGAGCTCTGTCACGGTGGGAACTCATATGCTTCATTCCTATTGCCTCATGGGCATGAGCTGAGCCTCAGTTTCTTCCACTACAAAGTGGGAATGTGGATGCTTCCCGGAGTTTGTGAGTGGATGAGTTGAGATGTATGCGTGGAAAACAGCAGGTGCTTCAAAAATAAACTCTGCGTTAGGGGATTAGACAGGCCACCTCTGTTGCCCAGCCATCCCCTCTCAGGCGGTGGGATGTCACTGTGAGGGGCCCCACGCCGGCCTGGCCGGGGTGCCCTGCTGGGCCTTGCTCAACACAGAGACCCCCGGCAGCCCCTCCTGATGCCTTCTCAACCCACAGGTGCCGTGTTACTCATATGGGCAGAAGCTGTCCAAACTGGCCATCCTGAGGATTGCCTGTAACTACATCCTGTCCCTGGCGCGGCTGGCTGACCTTGACTACAGTGCCGACCACAGCAACCTCAGCTTCTCCGAGTGTGTGCAGCGCTGCACCCGCACCCTGCAGGCCGAGGGACGTGCCAAGAAGCGTAAGGTATGTATGTGCCAGCCACTCGGGCAGCAGCCTCCGGAGGGGGACGGGAGAGGTGGGAAGAGAAATCGGGGCACCCCACGCTCACCGAGGCTTCTTAGGGGGCCAGCGAGATCAGCCTCTTAGAGGTTTGCTGGGGGTTGCTCCACCTTCAGAGCTTCTCACGCCCCTGGGATTATGGGGGTGACTCTCTACTGGTCATGGGCCTGGTGGGTACCTTGGACAGTCACCCTGGGCCTCTGGGCCTGGGTTCGCTCACTTACTGCGGAAGATGATGTATCTGAAGCTCTTTCTGGTTTTATGTATTCTGGTGCTGGTTTGCTCACGCGGCCCCTAATAAATTTATATTAGAATAAGATCCTCTGAGCAGGGTGACAGCCCAGGAGAGCCCTTTGGCACGTTTTGGGAGTGTGACTTGGCCTGTGGATTACCTGAGGCCGTATATTAAGGCGGGTGATATTTGTAATTCATTTATTCATTGTGGAGAGATTTGCCGACCCCACCCACGTACAAAGCGTGCTGGGCAGGGGCTATAAAAGTGACAGACATGTGGCCCCAGGCCCCATGAAGCTCACAGCATGGTCAGAGTGACCCTTCTGCCAGTAGATATGGATGGTACAGGGTGGCAAGGTGGTCTCGGAGGTCTCTGCTGAGGGCAGTGGAAGGCCAGGCAGAGGAGGGACAGGTTACCTCTCCTGCCCAACGTGGTTTGAAAGGGCATCTTAGTGTAAGTGGTATTTGATCCGGGACCAGAAGGATAACCAAGAGTTCGCCAGGAAGATGAAACATGGAAGAGCATCCGAGACCGAGGGAACAGCCTGTACAGAGCTTGATGTGTTTAGAGAAATATGTGCAGGAGGAAAGGTGATGGGCACAGCTGTGGTCCCTGAATGGCCTGTGCTTCCAGCCTTTGCATTTGGGGGTCAGTGCCAGGCAGTGCTGGGCAAAGCTGTGGCAACCCTCTGGATGCCTGTTCCTGGGAGGCTAGGGGAAGAGACACAGAGGGTGGGACCCAGCCTGTGTCCATGAGGAGGGTGGAGGCTGTGAGAGACGCCTGGCTCCCCTGGGCATCCAGGGATGGGGAAGGTGGGGGAACCCGGTGGCTGGCATCCTCCCTCCTTCCTGCTGCCTCCTTCTTCCTTCCTGACCTGCCTCTCCCTCTTGTCCCTGACATTCCTCCTCCAGCCCCCCTTTCCATCAGGCTCCTCTCTGGGTTCTCCCAGCGGCCTCTGGGCCCTGAGCCAGGGAGGCCCCCCCTAGACTCTCCTGCCTCCACCAAGGAGGGCCAGGCACGTCCTCACCGCCAGCCACTGCTGCAGTAATTGTACGTTGCATTCCTGGGAGTGATTTAACATGGACCAATTAGATGAAATCCTCATCAAGTGGGTGAGAGAGGAAGCGCCACTGGCTGCTGGCAGGGCGGCTTTCCTCTGGAAAGTGACACGGGTAAATTAAGGGCGTGATTGATGGCTCCATGCAGGGCTCTGTGACAAAGGAGGTTTGTAAACTCTGGGTGAACTTCCCGTGGCATTCGGGCGGTCCCGAGGTGTGGATGGGCAGGGTGGTCAGGCGCCATTTGCTCCAAATCCACCCCTCATCCCCTCACCTGCCCCCCAAAGTCCCCCCATGCAGCAAGACAGTGCTGAGGCCCCCTCTCTTCCCTGTTCCTTGATTGGAGCAGACCACATCCTGGGCTGGGGAGGACAGCAGGGGAGTGGGGTCAAGATGCCCAGCAGAGATGAGCTTTGGCTTCCCCTAAAATCACTTCAAACCTAAGACACCTTAGAGGCCATCTGGTCCAACTTCCCATTGTCCAGATTGGGAGACTGAGGTGGCAGACTGCAGTTCAGAGCAACAAAGAACCCTGAGTTCACAGTCACCTAACAGCTGTGTCTGTGTCATCTTGGACCCATTTCTTAACCTCTTCGAGCCTCAGTTCTCTCACTGATAAATGGGCACAGTGGGAGCATCATCAGTGATTTCTCAGGCCCTTTCCAGCCTGTGTGTCCACACAGAGGTCTTGCCTCACCTCAGAAGGGCATGGGGCTGCTTGCAACCCACATCCCATCCTACTAACTGTCCCCGGGCTGCTATCTCCCAAGGGCTATGCCTACCCAGTCAGCTCTGCTGAGAGGACTTAGACTGATAGGGTCCTGGAGTTGCCGGGACATCTGAGGACTTCTCCAGCCCCAGCATTCTGCCCTGGCAGGTAGGGGGTTCACGGCACCACCCCATTTCTGTGACCTGTGCTTCCCTGCCTCTCTGTCACCAGGCAGGTGAGGTGAGTTCTGAGATGTCCTTCCTCAGGGATGGTCTCTAGTGACCTGCCCAGTGGCCCTGAGTGGCTGGGACAGGCCACCTTTTTGTTAACCAGAACGAAGGAGACCGGTATCCCTGGAAATTCACTTGATCATTCGCTCATTCATTCATTCATTCATTCACTCAATGTTCATTGAGCATGTGCGGTGAGTTCCATCCACACTGAGACTTGACCCTCCATAGTCCCTGTACACAGAGTATATGGATTTGGGGCTCAGATCAAGCCTCTGTACCCCTCCCCTGTGGCCACTGAGGATTTGGGGATGGGGCTGAGCCAAGCTTAAATCCTAATGAGAGAGATAA
The DNA here is from genome assembly GCF_023721935.1 of Panthera uncia. Taxonomy (NCBI): domain Eukaryota; kingdom Metazoa; phylum Chordata; class Mammalia; order Carnivora; family Felidae; genus Panthera; species Panthera uncia. Next base: position 1,120,654 of record NW_026057579.1, read on the forward strand.
AAAGTAAAGAAGGGAACAAACTAGAAAACACGTGCCAATGTAAGTGGCTCAAAGGAAGTCCTCTGTAAACAGCTGCTGTGATGGCAGTGACCCTCACCGGTATGACTGATAGCATCTTTAGCCAGCTGTCCCACTTGATGGCTCCCTCACACAGTTCATGTGTCCCCAAGAGGCCGGGCGACCCTTTCTCAGGACGCCTCCTTGAGAGATTGTACACCGTGTCATCTGAGATCCCTTGTAGCGCTAATGAGCTGCCTTGCCCACCCGCCAGACCTGTGTTAAGAATGGGATTGAATCTGAATTCAGTGCTCCCCACCCCAAGTCCCAGGTGCATCCTTTTGCCTCACCTCAGCCCTTCCCTACCAGGGGTGGGAGATCAGTGTCCCTTGACCGGTGGGTCTTCTGTCTCTGGTCCTCATGGGACACAACTCTGAGGTTTCAGAGCCTCGTTTGGAAGCCCCTGTTGTGCGGTGAGGCCTGTGTCAGCCGGTGAGGCCGCCCAGCCCAGAGATGGTGGGGAGGAGTGGATGGGCCCTGGAGAACGCAGTTCTGACTCTGGCTGTAGCTGGAGATAATGCACGTTAAGCACCTGGCTTTGGGCCATGTTTCTGCAGCTCCTGTTTTTAAAGCAGCAACTCCTGGGAGCTTTGGAGGAGGAGGGGGAGGGGGAGGTGGAGGAGGAGGAGGAGGAGGAAGAAGAGCAGCAAGACTGTTTCACACCTGGGCCGGGTGGGCCTTGTCAGACCTGCAGAATAGGAAAGGACCAATTTCCCACAATCGAGGACGCCCCTTACCAGCACCTTTAACCTACTGAGTAATAATAATAATAGTAATAACGACAGCTACTAACACTGAAGGCATAGTTTAAACGGTAGTGCTAAATGGCCAGTAAGTCCGTGCCCTCAAGTTGCTTGCAGGCTATTTGGGGATGGGGAGAGAGAAAACGTCATGATGCACCGAGTTAAGGGCTGTCCCAGAAGCCTGGGCAGCGGTTAGGGACCCCCAGGGCTGTGCCAGATGGAGGGAGGCTGGCTCTGCAAGACTGGAGGTTGCTCCTAACTCGTTGGGTGATCTGGGCCGGAGGAAGCCCTGAAGCTGATGCAGCTCCATCACACTCATGTCTTCCCTCTTTTCCTGCTGCTTTTTAGGCAGGGGAGGCTTTTCTTGGTGATGGCAGGTCCCAGGGTGACCTGCTCCTTTTCGGAAGAACATCTTGTGTGCAGACTTCTGTAGCTTTGGTGCTGGGGACAAGCGGAGGTGGTACGTTGGTTTTGGGTTGGGGGTCCATGGGAGCCAAGGGTGTTTCGAGGGGCCCTTTACTGACTGCCTGAGCCCAGAGCCTTATGTGGACGGTACCCAAGCCCCGGAGCATGTGGCCCAGTCTTAAGAGCTCCTGCTCTGGCTGGACCCAACTGCTGGTGTGCCTGGCCTCCTGTGTCCCTAGAGTATCCGCCAAGGGGCACAGCCCTGGCTCCGTCCCCATTGCATGTACATAGTCATCTGCACTGGGGCCTCAGTGTCCACTTCTCTGAGGCGAGTTGTCACCAGAAGTGATTTCTGAGGCCCTTTCTGGTTGGGCTTTCTGAGCTGAGGTCACTTCAGCCCCTTTTTCTGTCTGAATGACTAAACATGGTACTCTTACTTTCCCTGTGCCCTGCATGAGCATCTTACACAGACCTGAAAGTTTCTCACAGGGACTGCTGGGTCTCCAGTGCATTGTGTCCTGGGAACACCGGTAATACCTGATGTTCTTAGAGCCTGGACTACGTGTTGGGCATGGTGCTTAGATCTTGTGATGTATCGACTTGTGACTCTTTCTGCCAAGCCTACGAGGGAGGTACTGATGCTGTCCCATTACACAGATAATGAAGCTGAGGTCCAGAGACCTAAGGAACTTGACCAAGGTCCCTTAGCCAGTCAGAGAGGGGTGCAGGGGCCCTACCCTTCCCTGTTCTGCCTCCCACATGGAAGTGGGTGTGTGAGAGGAGGTTCTGTTTCCAAATCCTACCGGCCAAGTGACTGAGTTAAATACCATTTGCCTTCAAAGCCCATAGAGTCCATCTATGCTGGGAAAAAAGGGGGGTGGGTGGGAAACCACCATCAAATTCCCTTCTAGTCATAAAAATGGATGCAATTTATTTTTTCTGGCATTCCAATTACATAGACGTTTGTCGCCAGCTGTTTGCTCTAACAGAGTGTTCTCTCAGCTGCCGTTTCTCCTCTCACATTTGACATCGTTAGTCCACAAGTCTGGCAGGGACTGGGTTGGAGGGATCATTGGCTGGGGAGCCTCACAGGTGAGCTCAGAGCCAGCTTTCCCCAGAAGGAAGGCAGAAGTCAGCCCTCCGATGTTCCCCGGGTGGTCCCAGGGTGGGGTAGAGGCTGGTGCTGCTTTACTCTCTGCTTTCACGCACTCGTCACCCGCCTCCTGTCCCCTTTTCCAAATTGCTCTGCTCCTGACATGCACCCTTCTCCCCAGCATGCTGTCCACGAGTGAAAACTTGGAATCTTGGGCACAGCGAGAAAGAACCAACCACTCATGGTCAGAAGGTCACAGAGACATGGGAAGACCCCGCTGAGGCTCTAACGGATCACCCTTGGGAATGTAGAGACCCTTCCGAGAACCCCCCTCCCATCCTCCTGCCAGCTGCTCTTTGAGCCAGGGTGTCCCTCTGGAAATCTCTGCAGAAGCTCAATGACCCTTGGTCCAAGACACTGGAGAAAGGGTGTCTGTGTAGGTTGGGGGAGGGGTAGGTTGAACCCTACAGTTCTCTTCAGTTCTCTCTGGTGCTGTTGTGTAACTTTAAGCCATATGAAAGCAGAACAGGGAGACCTTCAGGAAGACTGTGAAGTAGGCCAAGAACAGAGTTTTGTGGGGGAGAGTCCTGACATGGGCAAGACCTAGCTGTGTGGCCTTAGGTGTGTCACTTAACCTCTCTGATCCCCCATTCCCTCATCTATAAAGTGAGAGCCCACATGCCTTCCTTGCCACCTTGCTGGAAGGATTCAACAGGTTGCCATATGAGAAGGGGCTGGCATTTTCTCCGGGAGTGCCAGAAAGGAAATCTCTGGAATTTATAGCAGTAAGGTAACAACTTCATATGGAACCCCAGGAAGGACTATCTCTGGAAGGGGCGGTGCCTGGGGTGGACGAAAGACTGACGAACCAAAAGGCAGATAAGAATGAATAGTTCTGAATGGGGGACCCCTCCCCTCTCCAGCACTTCAGCCCAAACCCCTGGTCTCACACCCATAAGGTGAACGTGCAGCCAACTCAGAAATCCCCTGGCTTTTCAAGTTCACGGACTCATACCAAAAAACATGCATAATGTTTGGTTGTGCACAATAGTGCTAATAAGTTGCCCCCTACGGTCATGCCAACCATGCAGTGAGTGCCCATTGTCTGCCAGGCACCTCACGTACGTTGTCTCTGCCTCACGTTACACTAACGGCACAAGTTAGGACCTCCTTCCCCATTGCACAGAGGGGAAACCGAGGCCAAGAGGAGGGCACTTGCCCAAGGCCACATGGCTAGCAAGCGGTCGAGCCGTTTCCAGCCTGTGTCTCTTTGGTTCCAAACTCCATGCCCTTCAACTCTGGAGGCCTGCCGGGCCCCCAGGCTCACCCACTGCCCATTGGGGTGGCCTGCGCCCAGAGGGTCCCCAGCAAATGCCGGGTGCAGCGCCTTGCCCCGAGCAGCAGCTCTTATGTAAGCGGCCGGGCCGCAGCACGTGGAGGCTGCATTTAGCTGCAGGGAGCCAATAGCCCGCCGGTGGTGGCGCTGGGGGTGGCGCGGGGTGGGGTAGACTGGGGGTGTCATCAGCCCCGCACACCCCCAGCGCTGCACCGCCAGCGAGGCTTGACACCGGGTTAAGTCGCCTGGCGGCCTCTGGCTGCAGCTGGGAGCACGCCTGGTTCCCATTCGGGGCGCTGTGGTTTTGATTAGCTGTTCTGCGAGGCGGGCCTGGTGGCGAGTCCATGGGAGCTTCGCTGGAACAGAGGGTCCCCCGCCCGGCCGCCGCGGCCCCCCCCTCCTGGCAGCCCCAGACTCCAGATGTTCCGAGCGCTCGCTGGGAAGGCCTGCTGGCGCCACGGAGGGCAGAGGGCAGGGAAAGCACGCGAGCTGGAAGCCCAAGCACTCAGTCACCGCAGGCCTTGGCAGCCCGCCCAGCCCTCTGCTGGCACATTCCCCAGCTCTCCCCTGGCCATCTGTTCCCAAAAAACCCTTTCAGAGCCTCATCATCACTCAGGATACAACAGCGTGAGCAGCTGGTTTGGAGGCAGAAGGGAAAACCGTGCAAAAGGTCCTTTGTGAGAGAGGAAACTCACTTATGAATAACAGGGCTGGACGCCGTAAAAGTTGGCGGCTGGAATTCTTGTTTCTCAGGCGCCGCCGTTTTCTCTTGACTTTTTATCTCTGGTTTTTATTTTGTTTCCCCTCGTTTTCTTTTTATGTTGTTTCTTCCTCTTCTTACACCACTTATGACTTTTCTTCTTCCTCTAAGGTGCCTGAAGACCACCTAATTAGTTCTCCTGGATGCTGCCAGAATCCTTTCCTTCTCAAAACTGTTAGAGTTGGAGGGAGTTGGAAGTGACTGTTTTCATAAAACCTGGGCGGGGGGTGGGTGGGTGCAGGGTGGGTAGGGAAGGACAGACGGGAAAGAAGGTGCCTGGGAGGGCACGCTATGGGCAAGGCCCAGGCCATGAATGCTCAGGTCTTGGACGAGAGGCAGAAAGTCATAAACCCAGGCACAAAAGATGCCAGAGACGTCAGTGGGGCAGAGATAACGCAGAGACCCTCGTCGGCTCATCAGAGAGCAACGTGGAGATGCTTTGGGAGAACAGTGGCATTCATAAACACCCTTGTGCTTGGGCCCCTCAGCTGATTGCAGTATGACATGAAGCCTTTTTAAAGAACTGGCTGTCTCTGCCAGAAGCTTCTGGGAGATGTGTGCCTGGAATCTGGGCACCTCTTGGGAGCAGTCACCCTGTGGTCTGTCCGGAGGCCACGGGTACTGGGGCAGGGCCGGCAGCTGTGACACCAGCTTCCGGGAGGAAGCAAGATGGCAAGGCGTGGCCCGCCTTCCTCATACCCCTTGGAGCACTGATGTGGAGCTGAGACTCAGGCCCCAGGCTGCCAGGTGGAGGTGGGAAGAGGGATGCCTCCCAAGTGTCAGAGGGTGCTGATTTGATATGGGGGGGGGGTGGGACACAGGTCAGGGCCAAGGGACTGGGGTCTCCCCTTTCCTTTCTCAATTCCCTGCACCCCTTTCCCGCTGTCTGCCCACACACAGCCCCAGCAGACCCAGAAGCTCCGGAACCCCTCACCGCAGCAGTGGGAAAAGTCTGTTGTCCCGTGGCTGTGGGTGGCTGGCTTCTTACAAGCCAAGGACTGTGGGTGTTGGAGGGCATCCGTGTGTCTCATCTACACTGTACCCAGGCCCCTGCATTTCATTCCTTTGCCCTCCTTTTCTCTCTCCTCCCCTCCCAGTTTTAGTTGGAGAGAGGCAGCTCCAGAAGGACCAAATATTTATGTTTATCACAATTTCAGGGCCATTAATCTCACCGTCTGAAGGGCTCAGAGGGGGCTGAGATCTACCCTCCCTGCTTGGTGTCAGTGGGCAGGTGTCTGGGCCCCGGACTCTGAAGCCAGCCTCAGCTCTGCCCCGGGGCTGTGTGACTGGGTGGCCGTGTTCAAGTGTCCTGTCTGGAAGATGCCTAGCCTGCCTTCCAGATCTACTCAAGGGTTGATGCACAAAGTATGCGAAGCTGTTTCGTGAACTTCCTCCTCTCTCCCATGTCCTCTGCCTGAGAAATTGGTCTTTGTGGGGCCAAAGGTGCGGAGGGGCGGAGGGCTGGGCAAAGAGGAGTGACTGCTGGCCCCAGGCCCCTGGTTATAATGTAGAGTCAGCCCAATGACCAGAAGTTGCTTTCCAGCCCTGAGGCTTCCCTGCTCCCTACTCAGCCTTGAACACCGTACCCAGCACAGCAGAAGGCCCGGATCCGAGGGGTGGCTGCAGGCCCCCGTTCCTCGCCTGTCCTTGAACTGCTTCTCCCCTTTTATTTGCCCTAGCACACCAGAAAGCTGGTTCTAGGGGAAGATATCAATCCCTGCCTTCCTTGAGCTCCTACTAAAAACATTTCTGGAGGGAGAAGTAGGGAGCCATTCCTTCCTTCAAGACCTTCCTGCCCTCCACCCAGAATTCACAGCCACCTGGGACCTGGCCCAGCTGCCCAACTGCTCCGGCTCTGTGGGCCCCCACCTGAGCCCCTCCTAGCAGCTCAGCCAGAAGCCAGGTCTGACCACCTCACTCCCTGCTCGGGACCCTCAGGGGCTCCCCACAGGCCAAGAGTAGAGGCCATACCCCCTCGTAGGACACCTGACCCTCCCCCAAGTGACCTGGCTCCAGCCGGTCACCCCCTGTGTCCCAATTTACACTCTAGCAACAAGGAACTCCTCGCCCAAAGGGGCTATTTTTGGCCTCTGTGCTCATGTTGTTCCTTCTGCCTGGAATGCCCTTCTCCCCTGTCTGGCTGGCTAACTCCTGCTCATTCTGGAAGGCTCAGTTCCTCCTGGAAGACCTCCCTGACCCCTACCCCAGCCTCCTCCTCAGGGCCTCATAGCATGGCCACTCTACTTGCCTTTACCACAGTGGTGTGTATAGTCTAATTCAGGACAGTGTCCTATGATATACTGTGAAGTAACGATGTAAGATGTTCTGTTATGTGACGTGCTGAAGCCCATGTTATATTGTTACACTTTTAGCTGGTATGTTACAGGATATATTATGTGATACTATAACCCCCACACTACACTACCTTAAGGCATACAGTGTTTATTTAGTGCCTGCTTCTCCAGTCAGACTGGGTGCCCTTTCATTTTTGTATCCCAGTTTCTGGTGCATAGTAGGCCCCCAAATAATGACACACCATTCCTTCAACTAATATCCACACAGCTGGGACTGAGTATTCCTAGGCTGAAGGCAGAGACTCGAGGGCAGAGACTCGAGGGAAGGATAAACTAGGGACTTCAGGACACAACCAGGGAAATGCTCCTGTGTTCCCTCAGCCCCCTGTTTGGGGAATTTGTGTCCTTGTTTCCTTGAATCAGTGAGGAAAACTTTGCATTTCAGATCACAGAGCCAGCACCTCAAGCAGCAGCTTAAACTAAGTAGGGGTTCCTGTTTCTCAGGAAAGCTGAAGGGAAGCAGCTGCTTCCTGGGCTCCAAGGCTTCTTTCTGTCTTTGCCTCATGGCTACATAGTGGCTGCCACAGCACTGAGCACTTCATCCTCATGTTACATCCAAAGGCAGAACAGGGGCTTTGCTGGAGAGAGCCTTTCTCCTCATCAGTTCAGTCGTCCTGCCCAGACATCCCCTACCTGTCCTAGAAGAAGGGGTGCTCCCCCTGAAAGTGAGAAAGACATCAGGATCTCTCAGTTGGGAGTGCAGCAGGCTCGTGACATGCAGCTACGTGACATCCCTGGAGCATTGGCCCTGATTTGTGACAGGGTGGTTTTCTTCTCAGTGGGGCTAACCGGTGTCCTAACCTTAACCACAGTGCCAGAACCCCGCCTCCGTGAGCTTGCTCCCTCTTCGCCGTGGCTCTGCAAAGTGAGTGCCAATAGCTCCATTTTCAGTTGACGACACTAAGGTTAAAAGAACCTGGGTGACCAGGCTAGGCCACTAGTGACCATGTACCTATCTGTGCTGTGCTTTACACTTTGCAGAGCCCTCTCATGCCTGTTACTCACTTAATTCCTATAGCAACCTCTGGAGACGCGCATTTCTTCCTTCCTTCCTTCCTTCCTTCCTTCCTTCCTTCCTTCCTTCCTT
>NW_026057579.1:1128498-1141303 GCF_023721935.1 Panthera uncia
CTTCCTTCCTTCCTTCCTTCCTTCCTTCCTTCCTTCCTTCCTTCCTTCCTTCCTTCCTTCCAAGAGAGTGGGGGAGGGACAGCGACAAGGAAACAGAGGATCTGCAGCGGGCTCTATGCCCACAGCAGAGAGCATGATGTGGGGCTCAAACTCACCAACCCGCAAGATCATGACTTGAGCCAAAGTCAGATGCCTAACTGACTACACCACCCAGACCTCCCCGAGACACATATTTCTAACCATGGCAGCTAGATGGGGAGGCTGGGACCCAGAGGTGAAGTCACCCAGGTCACACAGCTGGGCAGGCCAGGTGGGGTAAGGCAGGCTCCTCAGCCCCATGACACAGGTGCTCCTGAATCTAGACCATCTCTGTCCTCTGCTGCTCCCAAGGTGGGTATGAGCTGCAGAGAGTGTCTGGCAGTGAAAGGCACAGGACTGGGAGATGTGGGTCTGAGTCTCAGCCCAGCCACTCATGGGCTTTGTGACCTCAGGGTCTTGCCTTCTCTATGCTCTGCTCCTCCTAAAACACGGATGGAAATGGCCACAGGTGAGCCGGCTTCAAGGAAACAATGGCTGAGAAAGGGCTTTGTCAGCTGGAAATGCTGTGTGGTCAGAGAGGTTCCACGTCCATCAGGGCACTGGGCAGAGGGGCCCCAGTGTCCCCTCCCCACCCAGTGATTTAGAGAATGGATATCAGACTGGGCTGGCCACAGAGGACTTGATTGCATTGCCGCGCAGAGGACACCCTGTCCATCCTGCGCACACACACACGCACGGGTGTCCCGCTGGGTCGGTCTCTAGGCACCGTCTGTCAGGATCAGATGGGGGGCCTCCTACATGGTAGGTTGACTTCCCGTCCAGGTGGGTAGAGGTGTTGCTGAGAATCACCCCACCCAGTCCGTGGCAGTGGTGCTCTCCTGCCCCCTGCAGCCCCACCTGCACGCACACATGGGACATGGGTGGGCGGCCAGAGTGGTTACTGGCAAAGGTTGGCCCACTTTGGCCCACTCACCCCCTCAACCTATCCACACAGTGATTCTTACTTGTTCAGTCTCTTGAGTTAACAGGAGCAGTAAAAGATGAAGAAAGCATGAGGGTCCTGTACATTTGTTTAAGAATAAATACTTTGGAATGTCCACTGTGCGTCAGACATTGTTCTGGGTGCCAGGTCACGTTGGAGAACAAAACAAACAAAGGCCCCACCCCTTGGAGGGCAGGGCTAAATGACGCAAGGGCCAAGCATAAAAGCTCATAGGGGAGCCCTGGAGGGGCCGTCTTCAGAGCCCACGGCCCTTAATCTGTGCATAGTTCTGACAAGCTGGACTCCCCGGTGTCTCAGATCAGAGCAGCTGAGCAGAAATAACCTATTGAAGTGGTAACCTGGAGCAGGTGCAGGGACAGCGCCCAGAGTCACGGCCAGCGGCCTGATGGTGTGGGAGGAAACAGAAAAACAAAGAGAGCAGTGCCAGAGGCTCAGAAGAGCCAAGAGGCTTGGAGCCATTTAGTGTCTGGGTAAAGGGCCCCCGAAGCCTCGAGGACCTGTGGAGTCTTCTCTGGCCTGATGTTTCTGGGCTTGACCTTGGGTTGTCAAGAGGAAGTTAAAGTACATCCAGTAACGTCGGGCTGAGAATGCAGGGAAGTGCATCAATTATTAGGAAAGGACCTGTCCAAGCTGTTTTGGCACAGAAAATACGAGGCTTCCTTTCTCTGGGGAAGTCTGCTTCTGTGCAAGAGCTGGTTCTAGGATGTCAGTGCGGGGAGGGCAGGGCTCCGTGTCTGTTTTGCTGTTTGCAGCATCCCCAGTGCCTCAAAGGGAGCCTGGCATGGTCTAAACGCTCCGTAGATGTTTGCCGAAAGAACGGACGAGTGGAAGCCATAGGAAAGGAGGGGTTTCCAGTTGTTCTCCCCAGGATCTAATAGGCAGCTCCTTTGTGCACAGTACTGGGTGGCACCCTGGCAGTCTGAGGTGGAGACACAGTCCTGCCTTGAGGAGCTAACGGGCCAATGGAAGGGAGACACAGATGCACACACGTGTGCTCTGGCACGTGACTGCCTAGGGGCCGGGTGCTTCACGGGCCCGCCACTGTGCTCTTGAGTCCTCCCTACAACCTCCTGCGGTAGATTACTATTATTACCATTTTATAGGTGAAGAAACTGAGGTACAGAGAGGTTAAGGAACGTGCCCAAGGTCACACAGCTGGTAGAATGAGGAAGTCAGGATTCAAACAGAGGCCGTGTGGTGCCACGGCTGGCACATTCAGCCACCGCGCCGTGTTGCCTGTCAGTAGGTGTGCGTGTGCACACGCGTGTGGGTAAAATAATCGTTTCTTGTCCAGTCTCGTCCTTTCCCTTATGTGGCTGGGAGCTACTTTTGTGGTGTCACTGATGGACAGGGTGGCAGTGAGTAAAGAGCCCTGATCAAAGATGTCCCCCACCGTGCCTCCGGAATCTGGCTGTGAGAGGCCCAGGGATGATGAGAAGGGGTAGGGGTGGTGTTTTTCTCACCTTAAAACTGCATTTGCACGCTGTTTTTGTGGAAGTCATTTGATTGTTTGGGCTCTCCAGGGGCTCCATGACCACATGTTATTGCCCCGCTGGTCCTGAAATATCCACAGCTAGACTCCTTCCTAGAGGTCTCCTGGAGAGATACATCGTGATCTTTGCAAAGGCGCGCTGGCCAGCATTTGGGCGTGAATTGGCTTGTCTGCTTGGTTCCCCATCACCCCTGCTGTCAGTTGCAGTAAGGATCAGGGGGGGAGGCACTGAAAGATGCAGGGCAGTGATGGCCAGCGATCCCCAGCTGGGGAAGAAGCAGGTCTGACAGGGATCTGTCAGCACTGCGGTTAGGTGTGTGTGTGTGTATGTGCATAGCGGGGGTGGGGGTGGGGGTGGGGTGAGGGGCATGGGTCAGGGCCCACCGGGAAGCTGCCAGGGAGCAGGGCCTTCCTCACCTGGCTGGGCCACCTGTCTGCCCAGCTGTCTGCTCCCCTCCAGCCTGAGTGCCTCCCCTGGCTGTGGGGCAAGGTCACGGGCTCCTTGAGCTCCTGGGGTCTGGAAGAGCAGTGTGTAGCCGAGTGGAATTGGCTGGACAACATCACAGAATGGGAAGCAGATGGGAAGCTGCAGCAGCTGGGCCTCAGGCCTCTCTCGGGCCAGCTCGACCCTCCCAGTGCTCTGTGCTCTGGGTGGGGTGGAGTGGGGGCCAAGAAAGACAGACAGGCTGATGGACGGGGAGATATAAACAAAGGAGAGGCCAAGAGAAAGTTGGCACAGAGACACATAGGCAAAACATGGAGAAAGAAAGTGAGAGACTGGCAGCCAGAGAGAGCGGCCTGTAGCCCAAGAAGGCGTCAGCGTGGCGGGGGCCGCGGCTCTCCCTGGCCATCCCCTGCAGGCTCAGTGGGCTCCTTCTGGGTTCTGGCCCTGGCTCTGGGAATGCCAGGCCTCCCACTGCCAGCCACCTTTCCCTTAGGCTCAAAGGACAAAGACAGAGATTTTCTTAGAACCAAGGAAGGTGGCAGCTGGGTGGATGGCTTGGGGACTCACCAGCCCGCTTTGCAGTGAAGAAGCTGAGCTGTCCAGAGGTCAGGGGGTCTGCCTTGCTCTGCTGCATCTTAGCAGCGTGACCCAGGCCAGTCAGGAAACCGGACCGGCCTCCATTTCCTCATCTGCAAAATGGGAGCAGAGATGGCCACCTCCCAGGGAGTGTGTAAGACAGCACATGCAAAGGAGGGCAGCGTGGTGCCCGGCACGAGGCAGTAGATGGTAGCTCTGAGCGCCGATTCACTCACTTCTGGCCTTGGGCCTGGGAGGACAGCGGTGGACAGGACGACGCGACCCCCTCCTTCCCTCGGGAGCTCGCAGTCGAGGTATGTGGGGTGAGCGAGGGGATGATGATGGCAATCGTACCAACAATAATTCGTGGCACGGAGGGGTGTGGGAGTCCACATACAGTGCCTCGGGAGTGCAGAGGAGAGGCACGTTTTTCTCAGCCTGCAGTGGAGGTGGGGCCTGGGGGGTGAAGAGACTGGACTCGAGTTAGCCCCGATTATCCTGGACCGGGAGACAGCAGGGACCCAGCCACAAAACCCCGCCCTCCTGGAGTTTATGGTCCAGCCGGTGGGAGTAACTCCAAGTAAAGCTTCAGGGCAGCGTGGGTGTGTGGACTGTGCTCTCCCAATGCTTGCCCAGCATACCTGGATCCGGTTCTGCGGCTGGCGTCTTAACACAGGAGGGGGCCCCAGGGTTACCTGCTCTCATCCTCAACGTTGTCTGATGAGGGGGTTCATTCTTCCCGGTAGGACAGTTCTTCTGTATGTCACTGACTGACTGAAGTTTGGTCGTCTCCACTGGCCTCAGTCAATGGGGGGCTTAGACTGCTGGACCCACCCACGCTCCCACCTGGGGGGCTGGGGCCTGCAGGGCAGGGGAGCCTCTTAGCTGCCCAGGCAACTGTCTGCACACTAGCCTAGAGCCCCTGGCCACCTCAGCCGCTCCTCTAGTGAGGAGCGAACACAAGGGGGACCGGGCGAATCAATGGCATGTACCAGCAGCAGTGGTTTTCAGTCTCACCCTGGAGTTACATCGTCAGCTGCCCCAGGGCAGGGACTCTAACCCCGTGCCTGTCACAGAGCTGGCACCCAGTAGGGACTGAGTACATCTTTGATGAGTGAATGAATTCTCCCAATTCATGGTCCCCAGGCGGATTCTCCTGGCCCACAAGGGGCTCTGGCCGTAACTTTGCAAATCTTAGATGGCTGGGACCTCAGAGGGCCCTCCCAGCCCGGACACAGTGGGATCCTTGATTCACACCGTGTTCCCGCCCTCAGAAAATAGCAGCCAACTCCAACTGCTCATAAATTTCCTGCCTGTCACCCCTGGCGCCCAGGCCAGGCGGGGCGGGAGGCGCTGGGGGTGGGCTGGTCCATACCTGCTTCCAGTTCCCTGGGAAGTTGGGAGGCCAGAAGCCCAGGCCTGTGCTTGTGCCCAGAATAACCTCAGCACAGCCTGGCCCGTGGAGATGTGAAAACACATCTGCCAAATGCAAAGGTGTACAGGCTGGGGTGTTGGAGAAAACACAAACACCAGCAGTTACACAACATAACTCCACTTTCATAAACTGCTATATAGGTGCCAAGCATACTTAAATAATAAAAATTTTAAAATACAAGTAAACAAATAAACACCCAGACAAACAAAAAAAAAATACTATACAGGTAGGTCTGAGCATAAAAATATATGGAACAATAAGTCACCCAAGGCTATCAGTGGTTTGCTCCTAGTGGGGAGACTGAGGTGATTGAAATGTTGTTTCTTCTGTTCACTCTTCTGTATTTTCTAGTTTTTCTATAATTAACATGTCCTACCTGTGTAATGTTTTTTAAAAACTTAACTGCTTTATTGAGATCATATATAGTTCACCTGTTTAAAGTGTCCACTTCAGGGTCGCGTGGGTGGCTCAGTTGGTTAAGCGTCCCACCCTTGCTTTTGGCTCAGGTCATGATCTCACAGTTGGGAGTTTGAGCCCCACATCAGGCTCTGTGCTGATGGTGCGGAGCCTGCTTGGGATTCTCTCTCTTTCCCTCTCTCTCTGCCCCTCCCCTGCTTTGTGTGCACGCTCGCATGCTCTCTCTCTCTCTCAAAATAAATAAATAAATTTAACAACAAAAAAAATTACTTAAAAAAAAAATGTGTCCACTTCAGTGGTTTTTAGTATTTGCACACCTATGTGCAGCCATTACCACAATTTTAGAACTTTTGTATCAGGCAAAAAAAAAAAAAAAAAAAAAATACCCTGTATGCTTTACTATTTCTTCCTACCCCACGGTCTTCGCTGTCCCTCAGTCCTAGCCTACTCTGTGGATTTTCCCATTCTGGACAGTTCGTGTAAATGGAATCCTGTGACACATGGTCTTCGGTGCCTGGCTTCTTTCACTCAGCGTACTCCTCTCAGGGTTCATCCATGGTCTGGAAATGTGTTGGAGCTTCATTTCTTTTTGTGGCTGAATAATATTCCCTGGCATAGATACACCACACTTTGGTTATCCATTCATGAGGCAAGAGACATGCCTTATGTGATTTTAGAAGTTGTGTCTACATTTTTAAAAACAATCCATTGAAAGCAAATTGGTCAAGATGACATAAACTTACTTTGAGACTTTTCAGCCTGTGATGCCTTTTTATGTTTCTAAACACCCATTAGTCAAACCGAGGACCCAGCTTTTTCCAGGAATGTGAGCCAGCACCTTCCAGTGTTCCCACTGTGTGCCAGGCCCTGCTTGGGGGGGGGGGCAAAGCTCCATTGTCTCATTGATTCTTGGCAACTGGAAGGTGAGTACTGTTACTAGGTTCACTATAAAGATGAGGAAACTGAGGCATAGAGAGGTTAACTCACTTGCCCAGAGCCCCATAGCCTGCTGACTTTGGGGCCAAGGTGAACCCCAATGTTCTGCGTTTAGAACCAAACACAGAACCCCCTTCCCAGACCAAACGTGGGTGTACTTAAAAGTGAAAGAAAAAATAATACCTAATAGCATGGGTCTTGAAAAATACTTTTCCCACGTCCTCTCTGTTTGTCTTTCATATTTTTTTTAAATTTTTAAAAAATGTTTATTCATTTGAGAGAGAGAGAGAGACAGTGCGATCAGGAGCGGGACAGGGAGAGAGGGAGACACAGAGTCCAAAGCAAGCTCCAGGCTCTGAGCCATTAGCACAGGGCCTGACACAGGGCTCAAACTCATGAACTGTGAGATCATGACCTGAGCCAAAGTCGGACGCTCAACCAACCAACTGAGCCAGCCAGGCACCCCTCGTGTTTTTGTTTTAAACTAACATCTGAAACCTGACTATTCTTTTTAGGACAAACTAATGCAAAAAAAAAAAAAAAATAGGGATTTCCGTTTCACTAGATGTCTTTTTCTGCATGTGGAAGGCTGTATCCAAATTGCTAAAATGTAAAAAAAAAAAAAAAAAAAAAAAAAAATGTATAATTTAAAAATAATGAAAAATGGTTAAGTAGATAACATGGACTGAAAATGAATTTAAAAGGTAAAATACCTTAGAAAGCAGACACAGTCATTTTTAAATGCCCCTAAAATGGTAAAATTGCCCTGCAATACACAGAAGTGATCAAAAGAGGAAACCAATCCACCTAAAGCCAGAGACAGACTTGGTAAGCAGAGGACAGAGTCAGAATAAGAAACTGGAGGTGAACAAAAGCAAAAAAAGATGCAGAATTGTTTCAGGATTCACAACAATTACCCCAAGTTTCCCTAAAGCATAGGTGTATTTTCAAAAATGCGAAGTTACATTTGAAACAGGAAACATACTCCATGGTATATAAAAGCTATGGTGAATAAAAAGCCTGTGACTGGAAATATTTATTCACGTGTTCAACAAATATTTATCAAGATGCTAGTATGTGTCCAGACTGTTCTAGGCTCTCGGGCTACGTCAGGGAACAAAACAGACCATGTCCCTGTCCTTGTGGAGCTGATGTTCTGACCACAAATGATGTTCTGACCACAAATGAACAGATTAAAAAAAATGATTTCTAAATGTGATAGACTCAGCCACTTTGCCACTCTGACCAAATCACCTCCATCGGACTCAGCATGTCAGGCCGTGGAAAGGGACCTGGGAGGCCATCTTGCCTAGTTGTGTTCAAAGTTTATTTTCACTGCAGAACCTGTTTAAAGGGCATCTTCTGTGGTAAGGGGCTGGGATGTAGGAGACTTCTGTGAGCAGTGAGCCAAGAGCCTTTCCCCTCTGTACCCAGAGCCTTGGCCCAAAGAGGAAACACCACCTATAAATCCCAGAGCTGGATGGGGTTCGGGAGGCCCTCTCAGGCTGTGCTTCTATATGAGGTGACATAGGATGTTGACACCAGTTTCATGAGAAGGGGTCTATATTATGGTTGCCAAAGTTGGGGGTATTTGCCAGCCCTCTCTGTTGCATTTGTAATTATGTGCCTGTAATTAATACACACACGCATACACCCTGCCCCTTCTGAAGGGGCATCCATGGGTTTGTCTCCTAACCCCTCAGCCACAGCTGATCTGTGGAGGAAATCTGATTGAGGCTGGACCACCGGCTGCCTCCATTGGGACATTTGAGTTGGGGCACTGAGAGACTGGGCCAGCTGGTAGGCAGGAAGGAAGCAGTTACTTGATGTGGCCGAGTGCTGCTTCTGGGAGGCACCTAGAGGGAAGGGCCACAGATTGACTCAGGGTGCAGTTGTGATCACAGGATCATAGGAGTTCAGAAAACAACGAGTAAATAAAGTCTTGTGAATTTCTTCATCGCAGGACTTTTCAGTCCTTTAATACGCTAATATAGGTAGTGACTTTCCAAGGTGGGGTCAAGGTCTAAAATGTTTCCCAGACTCCCAGATGGGATAACCTCACCTGCCTAATGTTCTTTGCACCTGCCTAATGCACCTGCACTTTGGGGGGAGTGCAAATCCATGTGTGTGCTGTACAAGTGAAGGAATTAAGCACAGAGAGGGAGAGTGAGTTCCCCAAAGTCACAAAGCTGGTTGATCACAGAGGAGGTCCTGGCACCCAAGGCCTCCTGGTGTTTTCCCACCATGCCCCATTTGACATAAGACTTCCACGTATGGATGATACGTGTGCTGGGATTCCTGTACCGAGGTGGGCGGTGGGAACACAGGTCCAGTGTAGACACCAGGGAAAGGGTGGGAGCAAGAACTGAAGGTCAGGCTTTGGTGAGAAGAACCTGGCTCCCTTGCTCTTGGGTGGTAGTCATGGCTTCCTCAGGGCCTGAGGGCCAATAGCGAGCCCGGGCAGGGCCCTGGCGCCTTGACCGAGTAGCCAGTGGGACAGCTCCGGCCCGCCTGCCCAGCCAGCCTTCTGCGCCGAATCCCCAGACCGCAGGCCGGCTGGACAGAGAGGAACTCTGGGCCCTTCTCCGCAGGGCCCGCCCAGGCAGCCAGCGACTGGCTGACGCGGGCTGTAAATCACCCCGTGGACCACAGACCCTGTGCCATCCCCACGGGTTTCCTTTCCGCCTCTTAATCCTCCTCCTCAGACTCGGTAACAAAAAGCAGATTCCTGCTGGGGCCAGCCACGCACCGCACTGTGGGCTCAGAGGATGTGAGCCGGGACTCACCCCATCAAGATGCTCCCTCTTCTTTCCTTTCTCCCTTCTCAGCCTCTGTTAGCTAGGGGACGCCCCCTCCTCCTGGCCCAGCTCTCGCCCTCCTCGGACCCCACTTCCAGCCTTACCCCAGCCTCACACCCTGGCCACTGGCCAAGCCCGGCGCCCCACGCCTGCGAGGTTCACTGGGGCCTGTGGTTGGCAGGCCCTCCAGGCTGTGGTTTGGCCCCATCCCGGCTCCCCAAGCCTCCGGTTCAGCAGAAGCAGCTTCTCTGTGGTAGAACAAACATTGTCGATCCGCATTCGAATCCTGATGGCCGCCAGCTTCCAGCGCCCCCTCTCCACCAGCGATGGCTCACGTCTGAGATGAGGGTGCGGAGAAAGCCCCCCTGGCATGGTGGAGGTGCCTGACAGATGTTTTGCTTCAAAAACGAGTACTTAGCTGTTTGTTCAGGGTTGTTGCAAGAATCCCAGAGAAGCGGTATTTGGAGCTGCTTTCGTAGGAGTGTGCTGTGCCAGGTTAGGGCACTGCTGTTGCTCTTTGGCGTGTTTGGGTAGACTTGGAGGCCTCGCAGACCGCCCCCCCCCCCCCCGCCACAGTGCTGACCTCCCCCAGAACCTGAAGTCCCAGCAGCCCCTGTGACCTTTCCTTGTCTCCTGTCCCTGGTAGCAAGTCACACCCTGAGGTCAGTTTTCTCATGAGCGACACCAGGTTCAGGTGCCAGAGTGAGGGTTCCAAAGGTCAGGACTGCGAGACGCACACGACGGTGCAACCTAGTGGTTTTCAAACTAGGCTCCTGCGCACCCTAGGTTCTCAGAGATGTCCCAGGCCTCCGTTGGAGGGAATACACCCTGTGACCCCCTCTCCCTGTGTCCTCCCTACCCTGCTGCTGCAAACACACCAGACCATGTTTATCTGTTTTCTGTGTTAGGGTTTCACGGGTTAGACTTCACTTCTGCTGCTTAAAAGAAAGTTTGAAAATTATTGACCTGCTCTAGCTGTGTCAGGAGAACACTGAGGCCCAGAGGAGTTAAGTGACTTGTCTCAGGTCACCCACCTGGTGGGGTGGATGGACAGCACCTAGAGGAGGCCCCTGGACGCCTGGCATAGTGCTCTTGTCTGAACAGCGTAGGGAAAAGGGGCTGCAGGTGGTCATTCCTGTGGGGGGGGGGGGCAGACCTGACTCACATGCCTCAGAGGTGTGACCCGGAGGACTGTGTTATCAGCACCAGGTGTCCCTGAGTCCCCCTCTAGCCCCTGCAGCCCTGCCCATATCCCCAAAGCAGCCAAGTCAGCAATGGCTCTGAAATGCAGAGTGAGGAGTAAGGGGACAGTGTGGGCTCTGGAGGCAGCCAGTTCTGGGTCCAGATGCCGGCTCCATCACTTACTGAACCCCTCAGGATGCAGTCCCCTGCCTGAGCCACACAGGTCCCTCCCGGGGCAGGAGCCAGCAAGGATCAAGAGAGAGGAGGTGCTGGGGTGCCAGCTCCTGGGATCAGCTGGCCTTTAGGAAAGAGTCAGGAGAGTCAAGTTTTTCTGATGGTTTGGTTGTTTCTTTCAGGAGTGACTGGCCCCGGTCTAGACCAAGGATGCTTCCGTGGGCCCTCGTTCTGGTCAAGCCCGAGGAGAAGGTGAGCTCTCCAAGTCCAGCCTTGTCTTCTCCAGGATTCCACCAGATGCTCAGACCACTGCCTCTCAGGGTGGGGCAGGGGCACACCTGCCTCCCTCTTGCCCTCCTGTCCCCCCTCAGCCACTCTGGTGACTCTGCACTTTGCCCTCGGCCTGGTGGGGAGGGGAGAGCAAAGCCTCCCCCTTGCCCAGGGCCTGAGGCCCCTGTCTGGCTGCAGAAATTCATTGCCAAAGATTCCACAGAGACACTGAAGAAATGGTGGTGACAAAACCCCATGGCAAAAAGCCACCCCATTGCTCTAGGACTTTTGCTCCTCCTGTTGCCCGAGTTCCATCTCAAGCCAAAGACGAGTCAGCGATCCCACAGGAAACTCATGGAAGGGATGGACATTTGGTGACCATTGGCAGCACTCAACCTTCTGACCTGGCACTCTCTTTCTACGCTGGGTCCTGAGCTGGTTGGGTATAAGATAAGCCTTCTGGGGGCTGTGAGAAGGGGCTGGGGGTGCTTATATGGAGTGGGATGTGAGATCCTGGCCCTCTTCTCTCCTTCCCACTGGCTGCCTAGGCCTCTGACCCTGATTGTCAGTGTTCTGGTCCAGGTTTCTTGGGCCCTGAGCATCATGGCAAGGGAGTAAGGGGGAAAAGAAACCAATTTGACCACCCTGTACCCCACCCCAGGGTCTTGTCCCCCAAGGTGACCAGCCTAAAAGGTCTTTGCTCCCCAGCCAGCCCAGCCAGCCACTCCTTGCCCATGGCCCACCCTCCTGGCTGGGAAAACAAGATGGTGCCCTGTATGAAGGCCAGTAGTCTGTTCCCGGTTATGCAAGGGGTGGGCAGAGGGAAGGAAGGGACCAGGGAAATGGGCCAGTACGGTGGCGAGGGGCATGTTCAAAGCCAAGGCCTATTCCTTCCTTGTGCTCAAAAGGCCAAAGCTGTTCACATCTGTGCTCAACCATCTGCTTCAAATTGAAGTAAAAGCCCAAACATGTAAAGAAAACACTTGCTCGTGTTGAATGGACTCTGTGGGCGACCAGGACTTTGGCTGGTCAGTTAAGGGGGAGTTGTGGGAGGAGGGGAGAGGCTGGTGTCGGCCTAGAAGTTGAGCATGTGAGTGTGTGTGTGTGTGTGTGTGTGTGCGTGTGTCAGGGTGTAGGGAGCCCTCACCATGACCTCAAATCTGGACTAGTGACCAGGAGGCCTGGTCAGAAACATGTGAGGAGCTCTTTCCACTTCATACCTCACTTAATCCATTCCACGAGTTTATGAGGTGGGAACTGTCATTTTAATCCCATTTTACAGATGAAGAAATAAGGCCCCAAGGAGACAGTGATGGATCTGGCCCCCAAATCAGGGTGATCTCACGCCACATCCTGTGCTCTTACCCCCTTTCTGTCCCCATAGTCCAGTCCCAGCCCAAAGTCTTTGTGTGGCCTTGTCACATCACTTCACCTCAGTGGGCATTCGGGGGTGGGGAAGAGGTCATAAGATAAGAATGGGGAGAGGACTCTCAAGGGCAGGGCTGCCCAGGGAGATGGGAGGTGATGAGGAAAGGAGCTATGCTCCTGCAGGGTGCACATTTGTCCCTTGGTTCAGCCCAGCCACGCCGTCTCTGTCTGCTCCCTGGGATCCTGGACCGGGTCCTGAATGTCTGCAGGTGCAGCTGACTGACAGGAGCTCCTCCCCCTGCACTAGTGTTTCCCAGGCACGGCCCTTTGCCAAGAACCAGGTTGTTGGACAGGTCCTGGATCTGGGACAGAAGTAGGGGACCCAGACTGCTCAGAGCACTCCTCAGAGCAAAGGTGTCCTGCAAGACAGAATGGACTTGGGATGGGGGCTACAAGGGGATGGTCACTGGGGTGCCCAGGTGGCTCAGTCGATTGAGCATCCAGCTCTGGATTTCAGCTCAGGTCATGATCTCATGGTGGGGAGATCAAGCTCTGCGTTAGGCTCAGCACTGACAGCATGGAGCCTGCTTGGGATTCTCTCTCTCCGCCCCCCCTCCCCCCCCCCCCCCCCCGCTCTCTCACCGCCCCTTTCCACTCTTTCTCAAACACC
>NW_026057579.1:1141403-1168903 GCF_023721935.1 Panthera uncia
CACAAGAATGGGGCCCCCCATTGATTTTCCCCTTCCCCCCCCCCCCCCCCCCCCCCCCCCCCCTCTCACTGCCCCTTTCCCCCTTTTTTCAAAATAAAAATTAAAAAAAAAAAAAAAAGGTTGGTCACCTAGGGCTCCAGGCACAAGGCATATCCCCACTCACTTGTCTCCCTGACTTTCTGAGTATCTCTGGTGATACTTCCTAGGGAAGCAGGAAATGTGGACCAAACAGCATGAAACTTATTGACATAAGAGGACCCTTTCTGTTACTAAAAGGTGGGGAGGTACCCTCATCCTGCCACCAGGGGACCAGACCCCATGGCCTTACCACCCAGAAACAACCCGTGGCCTCCACTCCCACCCCTCTCTTATTCCTGGCCTTTGTAACATACTTCCCTTTCGTTCTGAAGCATCTATTGGTCATTAGCTGCATATCAGACATTAAGCTGGGTGTTCACAATGGAGGAATGGATCTCACACAGCACCTGTCTTCATGGAGCTCATGGACCTGCAGGCAGATAAGCAAATAATTATGATACAGTCAGATGACTAAGATGTTGTTGGGAATTTCAGGCAATTCCTCCAAAGAGGCCTTGGGAGTTGGGTCTTGAAGGATGAACAGAAGTTTTCTCTGTGCAGAAGAATGGGAGAAGGGCTTTCTGTGCATAGGAATACATAGCCCTGGTGGGACATTGGAATCACCTAAGGAGATTATGATTACTGATATGAAGTATTTATGCCAAAGTCCCATCTCCAGAAACTCCGATGTATTGGTCTGGAGTGTGACTTGGGCATTGGGATTTTTTTATGTTTAATTTTGAGAGAGAGAGAGAGAGAGGTAGGGGCAGAGAGAGAGGGAGACACAGAATCCAAAGCAGGCTCCAGGCTCTGAGCTGTCAGCACAGAGCCCAACACAGAGCTTGAACCCATGAACCGTGAGATCATGACCTGAGCCAAAGTCGGCGCTCAACCAACTGAGCCACCCAAGCGTCCCCGGCACTGGGATTTTTAAAAGCTCCCTAAGTGATTCCAAAGTGCTGGCAAGAATGAGAGCTACTGGTTTAAGTGGGCTCAGGTTTCTGACAAAAAAGTGATTTAGAATCACTGATGTGGGATACAGGCCGGGCCAAAAATGTGGATGGGTGGACGTGGGTGTGTGTGTATAGCTCTGTGTGCACATGCGTGCACATATGTGTGTGAACGATTGAAAGTTCATGCTTTTCTTTCTTTTTCTTTCTTTTTCTTTCTTTTTCATGCTTCTCCCCCAGCACAGCCGCTTGTGTTTGTGCATACACACACACACACACACACACACACACACACACAAATGTACACTCCTTCTTGCATACACATGCACACCTGTATACACGCTTGCAGATATTCCCAGGGAAGGGCGATCCATTTGAGGTAGATTGAGATTGCCAATTTCACTGGCAGCCTTTCAGGCCATTTTATGGAAGCAGCCAGGCAAGAAGACCCTCGACAGGATAAAAATTATGAAGAGCCACCCCCCTCACATCCCAGTCCAGCGGAGGGTTTGTGATCACAGAGCCCTGCAGGTTTGTTTGCGGCACAGCCTCCTGCTTTGTTGTTTGCTCTGCGTCCTGAGCCCACGTGCCGGTGATGGCTCATCAATCACCAGCCACAGAGGGACCCAGGGGACCTGCGAGTGACACATATGTCTGTGTGTGTACCTCTGAGTGCCTGCCTGGTTCCTGCAGCATGTGTGCTTCCTGCTCTCCGCAGGACACAAACCACAAAGAACTGCTCCAGGACTCGGAGTTCCCAGCTCCACCCAGCTTTATAAAACTTCAAAAACTCTGTGCACATCAGCTGCACTGCTTCCTGGTTCCGGCCCCACATCATCCCAGAAGAGAGGCTTAAGTTCTGGGGAGGGCGGTCCATGAGTCCCTGGGCCTTTCTGGGCTCACAGCTGGGCCAGGGCCCCAGGTGGATTCTGTCTCCCCACACAGTGACTCCTTCCTGTCCCCATCACCATCACTCTGGCCTGAGACATCCTCCTACCCTCCCTCTACCAACCTGAGTCCTCCAAGGGCCCTGGGCTGTCCTTCTTTCTCCGACCCACCCTCACCCCTCTCCCCTTTCTCACCAGCCTGCGAGGAGGAGGGGCAGGTCCCAGGGGCCAGAACAGGTAACAGCATGTAGGGACTGTGCTGGGAGCTGGAGGAACCCACAGAGCCCCTCATGCCGGTGATCCGGGGCGGAGATGTGGGCAAGTGCTGTGCTGTGGTCAGCCATGGTAGGCCAGCTGGGGGGCCGGAGCTGGTAATGCACTTGCTTCCCTCTGTCCATGCTGTTTTCTGAGCAGCAACGTAGTCATCACCAGTAGCCCAGTGACAGTCTGGCCTTCTCAGAGCAAGACTTGGACATCTCCAAGTGTTTCCTTCAAGGGGACTTGTAATGCCATTCACTCCGACCTCTTGCTGCCGCCAATCCTGCACAGCTGTGTTCTGTTTCCAGGCTCCAGGAGCACAGGGAGGCATGGAGGGGGACCTGCCTGGGAGGCGGGGTGGGGGTGGGGGGCCAGAGGAAAGGCAGCTGGCTTTTCCTTTGCTACCGCCCCCCCACCCCATCCTGGTTCTCACCTTGGCACACTCCTCCCCTCTGATACCCCAGACCCCAGACAAGCTCTGTTTGCCTTCCTGAAGCCGGGCACCCCCAAGGAACTTGTATTTATAAATAACGACCTGGTTTTACAGATATTTGGGCACATGTCTAATCTCCAGATGAGGTATGAATTCCTAGAAGGCAAAGATTGGGTCTACTTCATCTCCAAATCCTCGAAAAGGCCTTGCAAAATGTATATATCGGTTTCTTTGTTAAATGAATAAAAAAGTGGAAAATATGGTGATTCCCGCATTTACTTTCTTCCTTCCACAAATAGCTACCACGCAGCTAATTTGTTCAAGATCCCGAGAGAGTGGGACACAGGCGTTTTCCAAAACCTCAAAGAGGCTCCAAGGGAGAAGGGCCAGAGCAGAGTGGAGCCTGGGCTGTGGGGCCTTTTGCTCTTTCTGCAGCTGAGCCTTTTGAGACCCTGCGAAGAGGACAGCTTCAGAGCACACGGGCCAGGCACGGAGGAGGTAAACTGCTGTGGACCGGGTGTGGATGAATGAATGAGCGCTGCCACACCCCCTGACCGCCTGCCTCAGACATCACCAATCAGCGGTGGCTCTCCTTCCCGGGCTCTGCGGTCGGAGTGTCTGACCGCGCTCTGGGCAGTCACTGTTAATCAATCGAAGAGATGCGCTCTCTCTGCCTTCCTGGAGCAAGTTTCGGTAGGAACACCCTCAGACCAGCCTGCTGGGTGCACCGCCAGGAAGACCGGACTGAGGCTAGGTTAGAAGGCCTGCCTTCGCTATTGCTCATGGGGCTGTGTGGCGCCCCCTGGCTGGCCTGTCTTTGATATGTTCCCGGCTGACCCTTCCTCCGCTGTGGCTGATAGTGGTTTATTTCTGAAGTCCTTCCCCTGGGCCCATCTCCGCCGGGGCAAAGTCCAGGTTCCTCAGCTGCCCAACAGATCTGTGGCCAGTGGTCCCTGCTGTCTTCCAGCGTCTCCAACGTCCCCCCCAGTCTCTATGACCCCCAGTTTGGCATCCCGGGGTGCTGGCCAAATTCCAGGTTCCTTTTCTCTGGCTGCCCCTGAAACAACATGCTTTCTGAACCCTAGTGTTTGCTGCAGTGGAAACGGTTCCTTTTCAATCTTTCCTTTGCGTCAGATCCACCTAGGCCCCCTGGTTCCTCCCAGAACTGGAGTTCTCCCAGTCCCGAACCTGGGCACCCAGAGGGACCCTGCTTTACCCAACAACAGTGGCCTAGGTCCTAAGGGTTCCTCTCTCCTGTTGAGATATGAATAAAAACATCTCCACCTCCATCCTGTCTTCACAGAAGGCCAGCATCGCTCCAGATCTCTGAGAATTCTCGGGGGCCTTATATCCCCATGGTTATCTCAGCTTTGACTTCTTGGGTCCAGTGAATTCATAATCTCTCTGCCAATTGCCTCCTATGGCTGATGCT
This sequence comes from Panthera uncia, assembly GCF_023721935.1. Lineage (NCBI taxonomy): Eukaryota > Metazoa > Chordata > Mammalia > Carnivora > Felidae > Panthera > Panthera uncia. The sequence goes on from NW_026057579.1 coordinate 1,145,442, forward strand.
GTCTCTCTAAGCTGCTTCAGCTCCAGGGAACACAGCCACATTTCCTCGATTTCCCCCAAACATCACTCACATATGGCAGTTGTATGTAGAGGAATTATTTTTCTCTTTCTTGATGATTTTTAAAGAAATGTTTATACTCACACACAAAAAACAAACAAGGCCTTGCCTTTTTCTTCCCAATTTATTTAGCTGATTTCATATATTTTTGACAGGTTCATCATGTTTCCGGCAGTTATAAATATTTTCCCCTCTGGCTTCACTCCCTGGCACTACATTTCTGGGCTGTGACTCACCCTAAGTTGTCCCACAGCTGGGGCTTGAATCCAGCCTTTTTTCTTCAATCTAATATCCCCCTTAACCAACCCCAGGTCCCCACCAAACCCAGGCCAGACAACATGAGACTATTAAATATGATGTCCAGTGGAAAGGTCACGAGCAAATAGGGCGGCTGGCTGGGGCTCTCACCCACCCTCAGCTGAGCAGTAGCCAAGGTCCTGCTTCTGGGGCAGAGATACATGGGGATGCATGCCCTGGGGCAGCCACATTTCTCCCTTCAGGCTTTCCTGTAAGGGAAGCCTGTCCCTCCTAAAACAGCTGACTGATGACACCACCAGGAACAGGGGACAGGACAAAGCCTGCCCCTCCCCCAGGAAGCAGACAGAGCCCTGAACTTAGCCCTGTGCCAGCCCCATACCCCAAACCACCTTCAAAGCCATCTGGCCCACAGACAACAAGCATTCATCCTCTGGGGTTTCATTTTCAGCTCCACACCAGAAGTTTCTAGAGAATTTCCCTCTTGCACACACATACATGCATGCAACACACAATTTTTTTTTTTTTTAAATAAAGAACTCAAAATGTTTCCAAGTTCCAAGAAAGAAATCTCCATTTTTGGGGAAGAAAATAAAACAAAAGCAAGTTTTTTGGCACACTTTGGGATAGCTATGTTGACCTTTATTTTCTAAATAAAAACCCGGATTTGAAAAAGATTTTGGTGCCTCTTTCAGGTGTGAGAGGCAGCCAAGGAAGCCAAATTTGTAATTTGGGGAAGAGCTCTAAGATGAACAGGACTGGGCCTTCTAAGAACAAAGGGTTCAATGGTCCTCTCCATTGGGAGCCTCAGCTTAATATACTCCTTTGAAAAGTCCTGCAGGAGGAAAACATTTAACTTTGAGAAACGAGCGCCTCTCCAACTTAGTTCAGCACTTATTCTCTTAAAAAAAATGCTGGGACACCTGGGTAGCTCAGTCAGTTAAGCATCTGACTTCAGCTCAGGTCATGAGCTCACAGTTCGTTTGTGAGTTCAAGCCCTGCATCAGGCTCTGTGCTGACAGCTCAGAGCCTGGAGCCTGCTTCAGATTCTCTGTTTCCCTCCCTCTCTGCCCCTCCCCTGCTGGCGCTCTGTCTCTCTCTCTCTCTGAAAAATAAACATTAAAAAAATGTTTTTAGTGTGGAAAAATATATGTAGCATAATATTTGTCATTTTAACCCTTTTTAGTATCACAATTCAGTGGCATTAAATATGTGCACAATGTCGTATAACCATCACCACTATCTATACCCCAAACTTTGTCCTCACCCCCGTAAAAACCCTTCCCACCTCCCCACGGCCCCTGGTAGTCTCTATTCTACTTTCTGTCTCTATGAATTTGCCTATTCTAGGTAACTCATGTAAGTGAAATTTTGTACCATAATTTGTCCTTCTCTATTAGCCTTAATGCACTAAGCATAATGCTTTTAATAAGGTCTGTTCATGTTGTAGCCTGTGTCAGAACTTTATTCCTTTTTGTGGCTGAATAATATTCCGTTGTATGTATATGCTACATTTTGCTTATTCATTCTTCTATTGATGGAGCACACTTAATCTTTATTTCATACCCCTGTCTCTCGTGGGACACTAAGAGGGTTCCCTGGAGCACAGTTTGAAGACTGCTAGTGTGTGAAGCCACTAGAATGTTTGGATTTTGAATGGGCCAGGATTTTCTTACCCACGTGCTTGCCCCAGGCACTGCCGGAAGTGCTCTGGTCGGCTCGGTCTCCAAACTCAAGGCTGGGCTGAAGCCGCGAGAGGTGAAGTTGTCTGAGAAGTACCTTGGAGGGGTGCTCAGTGGTCAGTGCTTGGGGAGATGAGGGAGAGCCTTGCCCTCTAACCCTCTCAGGACACATGGTCCTGCTTGTGCTGTGGGGACCCACTGGGATGACTGACAGCTCAGTGTTGGTGACATCTGTCAGGGCTGCCTTCCCGGGCTTTGATGGTAGGACTGGACAGGAGCCAAACTTGAGGGGAGCAGTTGCCTGAGAGGCCTCGGCCCCCTCTTGGCAGCCTCACAGGTGCGCCCTGTCCTGTTCCTTCAGGGAGCTGGACGACGTGTTCTGAACCACTGCCCCTCCCTGCCCTTCCCTGTCAGCACTTCCCACGGAGACCGCTTTCTAGCAGGCAGGCAGACCCTCGAGGCTCAATCCCCCTGTAGAGGGTCTTCCACTGCTCTCTCCTCCCCCACGAGCGGGTCTGGGAAAGGCAAGCGAGGCAGCAGCCAGAGTCGAGCCTCCTGTGACTGGGGGAGAACCTGGGCCCCTCCGGGAACCTGGAGGCCTGGTGTCCAGCTTGGCCGCCTCTCTTGACTACAAGTAGCCAGTGGCTCTGTGACCTCCAAGGTCTCTCAGAGCGATGTCCAACCTGGGTCCCAAACTGCGTGGGTCCTGCCTGTGTGCCGGAGGTCAGGGCTCAGGTTACAACCCCACACACAGGCTCTACCACCACGAGGAGCTGGAAGCCATGCCTCGTTCTTGCTAGAACGGCTGTTATGTCTCCTCCCCAGAGATTATCTTTTTTTTTTTCTTTTTTTCAACGTTTTTTTTAAATTTTTTTTTTATTTTTGGGACAGAGAGAGACAGAGCATGAACTGGGGAGGGGCAGAGAGAGAGGGAGACACAGAATCAGAAACAGGCTCCAGGCTCCGAGCCATCAGCCCAGAGCCTGATGCGGGGCTCGAACTCACAGACCGCGAGATCGTGACCTGGCTGAAGTCGGACGCTTAACCGACTGCGCCACCCAGGCGCCCCCCCCCGAGATTATCTTTTAAACCAGAGAACTATTTGAAGGAGCAAAGACCTTGCCAGAGTTGTGAAACAAAAAAGCAACGGCATCTTTAGAGAAACTACAAATAAATGAGCGGTCATCCTTCTGATCTGGGTATAGGTCACCTCCTCAGCCCCCAGCCCCATCCCCTCAACGGAAGGCCCTTTACTTTTTACCCACACTCCATGTGGCTGGGGCCCCCCAGGACACCTCCCTTCCCCTCATGTCACTGATACTTGGATCTCCTTCCATCTTCCTGGCTCAGACGTGGGCTCCAGGAGGGCAGGGAGGGGGTCCGGCTGTCTCCCTCTGCAGGCCCCGAGGCCTTGCCATACAGCACGGCTGCTCGGGGGTGGGAGGGCTCCTTGGGATTCTTTGCCCTGGTGAGGGGCTGCAGGGTGAGCCCAGAGGGTCCTGCCCATCCCACCCCGGCCTGCAGGCCATCTTGCCAAGCCCAGCAGAGATTCAGGTGAGGGAGAAAAGTATCAGGTAAGAGGAGTGTTCTCGGTGTGAAAGGAATGAGAAGCAGGAGCCAGATGGAGCACACAGTGAGGGGAATCGGTGACGTTGAAGCTTCTCCAGCCCAAAGCTGTGCAGAGGATCGGAGTAAAATCGCCTCCTCCACAGGACGAGGTTGGGGGTGTTCACCCTTGCTGGGGCCTGTGAGCACCTGCCTCCTAGGGCCTGAGCCCACCTTGAGACCTGCCTTCTCCCAGAGCTCTGGTTCCCTCTCCCACCTGGGCCAGTCTATTCTCAGGGGGTTTTCTTCCTGGCTCACAGAGCCCAGCCCTGCCAGGAGCCAGGCCTCTCTTGGTTCTTCTCTGTCCTCTGAGGGAGCCCATTTTTGCCTCCTGGCTTCTTCTTTCCTCTCCCCAGCCTGGTTTCCTCAGGTGTGGGTTCAGGGTTCAACAGCATACCCTAGGCCTCTCCTGGCATGCAGGTTGTCACAGGTGCCAGGGGCCCTGACGCTGGTTCTCAGCCCTGCCGCTTACTCCTGTGTGACCCAGGAGAAGGACTCCCCTCTCTGAGCCTCCGTTTCAATTCATAAAATACGTGGTTGGAGGACATGATGACTATATCTTCTTCCAGCTACATAATTCTGTCACTCTAGAAGTTATCGGTCAACACCAGGCTGAGTTAAAAATCTACTTAAATTAAAAAAAAAATCCACTTAAATTCTATTCTAATTTCACCATTTTAAGCCTGCCTGCCCCATCAGGCATCACCCACGGTGGGAAGGAAGAGGCATTTCATTCCATCTGCTTTTCTCACTCAGGACTGGCCTTGGCGGGCCTGTCCTCTCCCCTGGCCCTCTGAGCCCCTCCCAGGGCTGTGGAACTTCCTCCCACCCAGTCCTTAGTCCTCAGTCAGGGGCTCGTTTCCTCCCCAGGGGCCTGAGCACTTTCCCAAGGAGCCAGTGCCTTCCTTGCTGCCTGGCCGCTTACTCAGAGGCGGGGCCTGGATCCTCTTGGCAGGTACCGACTTGCTGTAGATGAGACTTAATTAACACAGGATCTGATTTCCTCCAGTCCTGGGTGAGAGGCACCGCCTCAGGCGCTCAAGGACACAGCAGCGTGGTCCATTGTTGTCTGGAGAAGTCCAGCTGCTGCCCCTGCACTGCGGGCAGGGTCTGTCAGCTGCTGTCCTCTTGCTCCCCCTTGCTCCTGGGGGCTCTTTTCGCTTCCCTCCCTGAGGGGTTCATTCAAGTACACGCCCACCCTCACGACTGAAGTCCTTCTCCAGGGCCGCACCTTCCAGCCCTCTCGCTCAGGATGTTCATGATGCCAAGTCCAGAGTTGGCCCTCAGTGCTCACCAGAACTGACCTGTCCACACATTTGATGCAGCCCATCCCCCGTCCCTGAAGTAGCGCCCTGTCCCTCTGGGCTGGCTCCTACTGCTCTGGCTGCTCCTTCTCAGCCTCTTTGGCTTGTTGGCTGTCCTGGGGCTCAGGGCTCTGGTCCGTCATTCTCTCTCCTCCCTAACACTTTGCAGGTCAATGACTTCCAGATTCATAGCTGCGTTCCCGAGACGGCTACATCCCTCTCAGAGGAAAGCCGGGTCCTACAGCCCCCTCCAAGGCCTGCACCCCCTGCCCCACTTACCTCCCTGACCCCACCATCTACCCCTCCCCTCTCTGTGGTTCTTTGACACACCAGACCAGCCCGCCTCTGGGCCTTTGCATCTGCTCTTTCCCTACCTGGAATGCTCTACTCCACAATATCCCCATGACTTTTTCCCTCGCCTTCTTCCGTTCTTTGATCAAATGCTGCCTACTCGGTGAGGCCTTCCCTGATTATTCTATTGTAAATTGCCTTCTCTGCCTACTCAGTAATTCCTTTCCTCCCCTTGGAAGGTAAACTCTCTGGCATCAGGGAGTTTTTTTTGTTTTAGTCACTGCATTCCTGGTGTCTAGAACATTGCCTGGCACATAGTAGTTGATCAACAAATATTGATTGAACAAATGACTGGATGCTTCAGTGTTTGTCCCTGTACATATGTCTTCATGTTCCAGGGGTTTTACTTCTGCGAGTAAATCCCGGAAGCGAGACTGTTATGTCAACTGCACATAGTGTAGAGTACTTTTAATTTTAATAAACAACCTCAGATTATTTCCCCACGGGGTTGTAGCAGGTCATGCCCATTTCCCTGCCTGTGCTGGATGTTATCTCACTCTTGATTCTTGCCAACGCGCTAATGAGGGGGGAGGCATCTCATTGTTTTAATTTTCATTTTCCTGACTAACTAGAGAAGGATGTGTTTCTTATTTATTGACCTCTTGAATTTTTCTTACTTCTATTAAATGTCTTGTTCACAGCCTTTGCTCATTTTTTGGTTTTGGGAGTGGGGGTGGGGGGAACACCTTACCTTTTCTAATGAGCGTTTAAAGGGAATCTTCATTTCTTAAAAAAAAAAAAAATTCAGGGACGCCTGGGTGGCTCAGTCAGTTGCGCATCTGACTCTTGATTTCAGCTCAGGTCATGATCCCAGGGTCATGGGATCAAGCCCCGCATCAGGCTCTATGCTGAGTGTGGAGCCTGCTTAAGATTTTCCCTCTCCCTCTGCCCCTCTCCCCTGCTCACTCTCTCTCTCTCTCTTTTTCTCTCTCTCTCTGAAATGAAATGAAATAAAATAGAATAGAATAAACCAAATAATTCTGATACTTATGAAGGTTCTGGAGTTGTTGTCTTAGAGTGAGTATCCTGGTTTGCCACTGGGATCCCCTATGAGTTTTGGAATTAAAGATGTTTTAAAGTTTTTTTCTTGCTGATTCTCCATATTTTCTACAATGCATGTTGTTACTTCAAAAAAGATGAAAAACAATCATAGGAAAGTCGTGCTGTGATTCCAATGATGATTAGGATGTACTTTTTTATGACAGTTACATAAAAAGCCTCTCTGTATACAGAAACTCTAACAATGGATCAGCCAAAATGAAAAGGTGGGGAGAGATTATGGGTAAACTTTCCTTACAATGGGCGCCAGGTGAGTGAGGCAGGGAAGAGGTGATGGTGAATCCCTAGTGGAAAAGGATGAGCTGTAAGAATGATGGCACTTGGCCTACAACACTCTAGGCTGTGCCTTGGCAGACCTCACTAATCAATCACTTCAGTGGTTTCTCTGAAGTCCAGACTCAGCCTTAGAATCTTTCTCAACCCGGTAGGCCAAGGAGCCACCAGTCACAGATCAGAGTTGGGGGGCAAGATGAAACCCATTCACGCACTCTTGCCCAAGCAAGGGGCAGTGCAGTCAGCCCCACAGAGGCCTCTCTTGCTGGGGCAGGGGCATGCTCCCCAGTGACCCCATGGCTGCCCCAGAGCTGCAGTCCAGTTGGTTGCTCCTGCCCGGAAGGGGCACCTAGGGTGTTTTTGACCTGCACTGGCTCCCATCATGATAGCTAGCATTGCTTTCTGGAATCCCTTTTCCTCTGGACTCTAGGTCTTGCTGGTAACTGGGAACACTGTCGTCAGCCTGGATGCTTGCTCTGGATTTTGCCCAGACCCTGGCACATCCCCTCGGGTGCCACACCTTGGTTGTTCCCGCCATTGGCCTGACTCTCCAGCCTCTGACTTCTGTTCTCATGATTCTTGGCCTCCCCTTGACCCGCCACCCCCTGGACTCAGCTGTGATGTCATGCTCTGTGTCCAGTGGCACATCCTGACTCTCTAACCAGGCTCCTGGCCCTGCCTGCCTCTCCTTCCTGCCCTGCACTTGGCTGGCCTCAGAGCTGACAGATTCACCAAGACTCACTGCAGTTTGCCTAGAATTCCTCACTGACCCTCCTCCTCTACATCAGGTAGGTTGATTAGAAAGGATAGGAGAAAATATTTTTTTAACAGCTTTTTCTGTTTGGGGAGAAACAGTAAATGATACAGGAAAATGACATAGAAATGTATGGAAAAAGTCGGCAGTAATTTAACCACCTGGAGATAACCATTGCTATTAAGTTGGCAAACACCTTCCCCAGTCACCTCTCCGCCTCCACACCCGTTGAGATATGTGTATATAAATCGTCTTAAATGGGATCATGCTGTTAGTCAACCTGCATTTTTCACTCATCCATATGCCATGAACATCAGAAAGGATGCCATTGATGAAAAACATATTTTCCTGCTCCTAGAATGTAAATTAGATTCCACCAGATTCTTTTTGTTCACCTAGCATATCTGCATTTTTGCTTCTTTTGAGTCAGAAACTTAATTCATGTCCCATTTCTTTCCCATAGTAATAGATCACCAATTTTTAGTCGGGTGTATACCCACTGCAATAAAGGCAATATATGCCAGCTCCCCCTGGACTATGTGTGGTCACGTGACTGAGTTCTGGTCAATGGGGTACGAGCGGAAGAAGTGTACATACAACTTCCCAGATGTGTCCTGTGGTGGTTTCATATATGTCCACAAATTCTTTGATAGTCCTTCTTGCATTAAGGTGAAGCCTAATCCTCCTCCCTTTAAGTGTATGTGGTACATAGTGACTTGCATCTAATGAACATCATGTGGCAGAAGTCACTGTGTGTGATCTGCAAGATATAGGACCGAAGAGGCAGTTGGCTTCCCTCCTTGCTCTATCTTGTAATAACCACTCTTGGGAAGCCAACTGCCAGGTCATGAGGACAATCAAGAAGCCCTGGGGAGAGGCCCATGTGGTGAGGAACTGAGGCTTCCTGCCAATAGCCACACGAGCCATCTTGGAAGCAAGTTCTGAAGCTTTCGGTCTAGCCCTCAGATGACTGCCGTCCTGGTGGACATCTTGACTGCAGCCTCTGAATTCCTGACTCAGGGAAGCTGAGATGATAAATGTTGATTGTTTTAAGCAACTCAGTTTTGGGGTAATCTGTTATGCAGCAGTAAACACCCGATACATGCCCTTAAGAGGATGGGTGAGTCTTCCCTTCCTCTTTCCCCTCTCTCTGGATGGAAGGTGGATAATGTGAAGTGCCATCTTGGATCTTGCAAATGAGGGCAACATCCTGGGAATGGAGGAGCAACAACATGGACGGGGTCTGGGCCCTCGGCGGCTTTGTAGAGCAGAGTCAGAATAACAACGCACTTGTCTGAGCGGGAACTCAACAGCCACAGTAATAAAGCCAGAGCTTCCCAGTGTTGGGCCTCCCCGGTGTGTGTAAATGGGTTCCAGGTGTGTGAAGCTACTGTTGCCTTCATCCCTGGGCCAGTGGCTTCTGCACACAAGCAACCCTGTTCTTTTACGCCACTGAGCTATATGATTGTTATCGTTTTCTCTGGGTGCCAGCATGGAAATAAAACTTGGGAAGCTTTGGATCTCTGTCACAACAACCAAATTTTATCCTAACAAAGGCATCTTGAAAAGTGAGACATCACTTAATATGTTTAACATGCATTCTCCTAACTAAGGCGCCTGGGTAGTCGTGCCCTGAAGGGATCTGTCACATCTTGGCAGGTGAGGCTGGCGGGTGTTGCAGGTGGTCAGGCTTTCCCCAGGTCCAAGAGGCCCCACCGTGTTGGCGGTCACTCACCCTGTCTGGGCTGAGGGCCAACTGTGCAAACAAAGGAACAACATTTCCTTGCCAGCCTCAGAGAACTGGCTGCCTTTGAGTCCGGCTCCCTTCCCCTGACCCCATCCATTCCCCGAGATCCCTTTTCTTTTTGGACTCTGCCCACCTCAGGGACAGAGGCAGCGACAGATCTGAGGCAGACGCAGTTCCTCTTCTCATAAACTGTTTAATGTCACTTACCCCTGATGATGGTTGTGGGTCACACATCCAGACAGAATCAAGCCTCATTTGGGCAGAATGCTTTTAAGAGGGATGGGATTGGGGCTTTCCTGATTTCACCTACTCAGGACAGCAGAATCGCAATTTTAATAGCTAGGTAAGTTTCACCTGACCCAGATAACCAGCTGAAGGTATCCTTTTCTGTGTTTAAACTAAGGACTATATGAAGTCAACGAAAGGATTTGCTTTAGCATGAATGACTTCACATTGTGATGTGAAAATGACATACATGTTACAATATCGCTTATGCAAACACAAACTCAAATCTGTATGACCGTGACTATTCTATAGTGGCATTCTGGGGTCACCGCCTGGCAGTTTCTATTAACTAGTGGGAACTCAGAGCAGTGTGGCCAGGAAATGGCACCGATGTGGACCTAGCGGGCTCCCTTAGGCCCTTCACACTCGCTCTCTCTACTGCTGCTCTTGGGATCTGGTGTTTTCTTGTTTCAGGGCCCTTATTTTAAAATTAGTTTCAGGATCTCATAAGGCAATCGCGTATAATTGGTGAGCAATAAAGGGTTTTTTCCCCCTTCTTTTTTGGGGCGACTTTTTATTCTGGTAAAATATATATAACATAAAAATTTAACATTTCAATCATTTTTATTTTTATTTATTTATTTATTTTTAAAAAGCCTTTTTTTTTTTTTAAATGTTTATTTTTAAGAGAGAGAGTAAGAGTGCAAGCAGGGGAGGGACAGAGAGAAAGGGAGACACAGAATCTGAAGCAGGCTCCAGGCTCCAAGCTGTCAGCACAGAGCCCAGTGCGGGGCTCGAACTCACAAACCACAAGATCATGACCTGAGCTGAAGGTGGACGCCACCCAGGCGTCCCTCAATCATTTTTAATTGTACAATTCAGTAGTACTAAGCACCCTCACAGTGTTGTATAGCCATCGCCACAATCCATCTCCAGAGCTGAAACTCAGAACTCATATAAGTTCCCATTTACCTGCCCCCAGCCCCTGGTAACTCTATTCTCCTTTCTGCCGTTATGAATGGCCTAGTCTAGCTACCTCATATAAGTGGAATCATACAGTATTTGTCCTTTTGCGTTTGGCTGATTTCACTCAGCATAATGACTTCCATGTTGCAGCACGTGTCAAAACTTCCATTCCTTCTTATGACTGAGGGTTAAGTTTTTAATCAACAGATTTTCACCGAGGTTGGATGTTTCCAACGCATTCTGCAAAATTCCTGCATTTATTAAGCCTGGAATTGGCTTCTCTCTTTCCTGCATCTTTGTTCTCTTTATTCTCTACATGGTGTCTGACATCTGGTAGTACCTGGGCAAGGTGTTTCATTCAGTTCTCTTGGATGAGAAGAGGCACTCCCAGGTTGGAGGTCTGTGCTGCGAACAGATGCCCTGTGGAGCAGAGGCCACTGTCTTTGGTGACAGCTCAGGAACACTCGCTGTCCCATGCCACCCACACGTTCTGTAACATCACGCTTTGGTGTGTTCAATGTGGCTTCATATTTCTTATTTGATTTAATCCAAACCCTATGATGTAGGCTGGGTGGCAGTAACCCCTTTTCACTCTCAGAAGACTAAGGCCCAGGAAGGTGATGGTTCTTGTCTCCCCAGGAGATCGGTGGCTTCGTTGAGACTAGATGAGGGTACTCAAGTCCAGGAATTCTATTACCACACGGAGTGTCTGGAAGGCAGCAAAGATTTCAGGGTCCCTTTTTCTCATGTGGTCCTTCCTCCTTCTGTCTTGAGGGGGTTGGATGGAGTGATAGGTGTGGAAAACTTGGGGGGAAAGGAAGAATGAACACTGGTACTTTCCATTCATTCCTCAGCTGGTGGCAAACCCAGCTTTCTTTTGAGCTACCATTAGGGCTGAGTCTGGTGCCCTCAAGAGGCAAGGGTGGGAAGGTGGCAAACTGGAATGTGTCACCTCCCCAGGACTCTGGGCTAAAACCGTGGAGCTGGGAGCCTTCTTAATTGCATAGACTTCCTACAGGAAGTGCCAGTAACTACAGCCCATTTGAGAATAAATGATTCGTGCGCATGATTCAAATACGATGAGATACAAAGGGAATGCTGTGAAAAATCTCTTCTCTCTCCTGTCACCAGCACACAATTCCTTCCTTAGAGGCATCAATGTTTTCTACTTTTGTATATCTTTCCTGAGAAATGTTACATACACATGCAAGTACATACACACACACACACACACACACACACACATCAATGTATGCATGGATGTGGATGTATATGCCTATGTATATACACATATTTTTGCTTGCTTCCTCTTTTCCCCAGAAATAGTGGCATATTGTGCATAGAGCTCTGTGCATTGCTCTCCCCCATTTAATATATAATAGTAAGAGCAATAAACATTTATTAAGTGCTTACCCAGTACTGAGTACTGTTCTAAGAACTTGATATGTATTCATTGTCTTAGTTCATTTAATCCTCATGGCAACCCCATGAGGTAACATTATTTTTTCAACACTACTCATAATAAAAACCATGCAAATTAAAACAACACTGAGATACTGCTTTTCATCCATCGTGCTGCTAAAGATCAAAAAGCTTGCTAACACATCCTGTGGGAACGGGTGTGGGGAAACCGACAGTCCATAGATTGTTGGCAAGCAATTTAGCAATATCTATCAAAATTACAAAGGTACATAACTTTGAGCCAGCAACTCCACTTCTAGAAATTTTCCCTGCAGATATACTTCACAGATGCTGAATGACTTGGGCACGAATTGCTCATGCAACATTGTTTGTGGTGGCAAAAGTTTGAGAAAAACTTAAATGCACATCAGTAGAGACTGGCTAAGTAATTACGGTATATCCACATCCATTCCTTGGAATATTAGGCTGTTATTTTTAAAACAAGTCAACTTTTGGGGCGCCTGGGTGGCTCAGCCCGTTAAGCAGCCGACCGGCTCAGGTCATGATCTCAGGATTTGTGGGCTGGAGCCCCATGTCAGGTTCTGTGCTGACAGGTTGGAGCCTGGAGCCTGCTTCAGACTCTGTGTCTCCCTCTCTCTCTGCCCCTCCCCTGCTCATGCACTCTCTCTCTCAATAAATAAATAAGTAAATGAAATAAACATTAAATTTTTTTTAAAAAAACAAGCCAAGTTCTTAAGCACAGTGGGATACTCTCCAAGATGGAGAATGTCTTGGTCCATTTGGATTGCTATAACAAGATACCATACACTGGGTAGCTTATAAACAACAGATATTTCTTTCTTGCAGTTCTAGAGGCTGGGAAGTCCAAGATCAAGATGCTGGCAGATTTGTTATCTGGTGAGAGACTGTTTACTGGTTCATAGGTGGCTGTCTTTTCCCTGTGTTCTCACATGGCCGAAAGGGCAAGAGAGCTCTCTGGAGTCTCTTTCAGAAGGTCACTAATTCCATTCATGAGGGCTCCACCCTCAAGATCTAATCACCTCCCAAAGGCCCATGTCTGAATACCATCACATCACCAATTAAGTTTCAAGATACAAAGTTTGAGGGGACACAAACATGCAGTCTAGAGCATCGAGGTAGTGCAAGATAATGGTTAGGACTCCAGCCTCAGGTCAGGTCCTCTTGCTTGTTATTCTGGCTCTGCTCCTTATCAACTATGCAAACTTGGATGATTACATTACCTCTCTATACCTCTGGTTTCCTCATCTGAAAAGTGGGGCTTGTAGTAACACCTTGTAATACTCCCCACCAACCCAAAGACCGGTGAGAAATAAATGCTCATGATTATACCCCATTAGGATTTTGTGGATATTTGTTACACAGCATATAGCTAACTGATACAAGCACACAGTAGGTGCTTAATAAATATTGCTTAATAGGAAACTGAGCAAACCCTTTCCTTATAATGGGGAACTTCACAAGTTACCTGAAGAGTGGCTCCAAACAGAGCCCAAAGAGGAAGCTCAAGGTTAATGTCCAAAGTATAACAAAAGCACTGGGGTTTTATTTCTTGATCCCCAGGATTTCTTTTGAGTACTAGCTATTCTGGAAGCTGAAGCACATACAAACAGAATAAGGACGGGCTCTTGTCCTCACAGCTTGCGATCTCTGGAAGGAAACATTTGTAAACAAGCAACTACAAGGCAGAGTGGTGCTCGCTATAACAAAGGTGTGCAGAAAGAGTGCAAAGGAGGGAGCAAACGTATCAGCCCATGGTGGACATGGGGTGACAGAGGTGGGCCAGAAGATAGGGATGGTGCCTGGTGAAAAGGACAGGGATTTAAAGCTATGAAAGTAAGCTGAATCCAAGGTGGGAAGGGCCTTGAAGGCTTGGGAAAGGATCTGAATGCCATTATTGGGGTCTGAGGGAAGTTAATAGGATTTGGGGCAGAAGAGTGCCATGTTCAGGTTTGTGTTTGGAGGAGATAACTCTGGAGTTGATGTGGAAGATGCAAAATGCTCCTGCTGCAGAGCTCAGGATACGAGGCTGCTTAAATCCTACCTCCTGCTGCAGGTCAGAATTGATCTAGGGACAACTTCTGGGGGCAGGACTGATCTGGGGGCCACACAACCCCAGGTGAGGAAAGAGGAGAAGTACAGTGGCTGATAATCAGAAAAAGTCATTTTCCCCAACTCCTCTGCTGGAAATTCTACCACTTAGGAAGGTGTTTGGCTACAAGTAGCTGGAAACCTGGTGATAGAGGTTTAAATGCACCAGGGAGTCTTTTTCTCATAACAAGGAATCAGGTGGTGGTGGTTGTAATATTGCTATCTTAACTCAGCAACTCTGAGATTCTCTTGGCTTTTTCCTTGTGGTCTTAGGTGGCTGGTACAACTCTAGATATCATGCCCACATTCAAAAGAAAACAGACACAGAGAAATGGAAAGAGGGAACATATCAGCTGAATCTATATTTTTAGGAAAGCAGAAGCTTTACTTGAGGTAGATACACACACACACACACACACACACACTTGCACCTGTATCTTATGGTGCAATCCTGGTTGCAAGGGGACTGGGAATAGAGGAACAGGCTTGTCATGCTTGCTTTAATCTGGCCATAGATTCCGCGCTTGAGGCTGGGTGCATTTCTATCTCAAACAAATTGAATTTGTTAGCAAAGGGGAAAGAAAAATGGATATTGGTAAACAAAGGCAATGTCTGCTACAGGGACTCAGGCACGTCCTCCAGACACAGCCTGAAATGATGTGTTTTCTTTGTTTTGTTTGTGTCTGAATGGAGCTTCTGGCAGGTGAAATGGTAAGGAATCAGAAACCCTGCCTTCTGGACTTGACACCGTGAAGTCTTCTGTGTCCCTCTTCCCATTTCAGGCCCTCTCCTCAGTGGGTCCCAGTTTGTCCTTATCCCCCTTAGAAGTCAATCCAGCCCCCGCGGGGGTAGTGGGGGAGTGACTAGTGCTAGGCAGAGTGCAGAGGTCTCCAGGGTCACTGGGAGCAGCACTGTTGAATTCCCTGAGGGCCCTTCTCGAGCTGAGCTTGTGCAGGTGCTGGGGACAGCTGCTGTTTCAGTAGCAGAGAGGGTTCATATAGAGCCACAAACCCTCCTGCTGGGTTTCCCTCAGAGCAAGCATGTGGAGCACTTACCCTGGAGTGAAGGGGAACCTGGATTCTTCTGAAGTCCAGCTTGGTGGCTGTATGGGGAAGGAGTGGCTGAGTCATGCTCTGGTAACCTACAGGCTTAGAAGTGTAATGGCTTAGACCCAAAGTTTATTTCTTATTCCTTCTAAATATCCGCACGAATCCACTGGGGGCTCTATTCCATTTCTCCCCACTCTGGGATGCAGGCTGATGGAGTGGTCACCATTTTGAACTTAACGGTTGCTGGGACAGAGGGAAAGAAAAGATCTGGAGGGTCTCACAGAAGCATTCAAATGCTCCTGTTTGGGAGAGATTCATATAATTTCTACTCACAGGTCACTGGCAAGCACCAATGTGGCCCCACCCAACCACAGAGGGGCCCAGAGGTGTGATCCTATTATACGCCTGGAAGAGAGATAGCATGAAATGTTTGGTGAGCAGAATTTGTGATGACCACAGTAATTTTGGGAAAGTTGTCTAATTTCTCCAGTTCTCCTCTACTTCATCTAAAACTAGTGTTTCTAAAGCCAAAACTGGGTATGGTCAAAATAGCTCTTATAATCCCTTTAGCCACTGGATATCTATAGACAAAAAAAGAAAAAAAAAAAAAAAGAACTTTGACTTAACCCCACCCCTTATACAAAAATTCACTCAAAAATGGATCATAAACTTCACTGGGCTTAAACACAAACTATAAAACTTGAAAAAGCATAGGATCTAGGCCTGGGCATGATCCACAAAAAGAAACATTGATAAGCTGGACCTCATTAAAATGAAAAACTTTTGCTCTGCAAAAGACCCCTCTGAGAGTGTTGAAGACAATTTACACAAAGCTACACATATGATAAAATTGCAAAGAGCCACACACACAAATAAACACATGCATATCTGGTAAAATCTGAGTTCATTGTAAAGACTATACCACTGTAGGCTTCCTGGGTTTAATACTATACTATGGTAAAGTATGACCTTCACATTGGGGGAGGCTGGGTGGAGGGTGCATGGCACCTCCCTGCACATGTCTTTGCACCTTCCTGAGAATCTGTAATAGTATCAAAATAAGATTAAAAAAAAATCTCTTCAGCCATCCATAAAGAAATCTGCTTTAGGAGTCATATTACCATGAGCGTCCATGTATTTAAATTTTTTTTTTAAACGTTTTTATTTATTTTTGAGACAGAGAGAGACAGAGCATGAACGGGGGAGGGTCACAGAGAGAGGGAGACACAGAATCTGAAACAGGCTCCAGGCTCTGAGCTGTCAGCACAGAGCCTGATGCGGGGCTCGAACTCATGGACTGTGAGATCATGACCTGAGCCAAAGTCGGACACTCAACCGACCAAGCCACCCAGGTGCCCTGAGCCTCCATGTATTTAAACACCAAAGCCACTCTTTCTTTTTTTTTTTTTTTTAATTTTTTTTTCAACGTTTATTTATTTTTGGGACAGAGAGAGACAGAGCATGAACGGGGGAGGGGCAGAGAGAGAGGGAGACGCAGAATCGGAAACAGGCTCCAGGCTCTGAGCCATCAGCCCAGAGCCTGACGCGGGGCTCGAACTCACGGACCGCGAGATCGTGACCTGGCTGAAGTCGGACGCCCAACCGACTGCGCCACCCAGGCGCCCCGAAAGCCACTCCCAATATGATGGCCTCTGGGATGGGGACTTCATTATGTGGAAGGCACAACACAACCACCTGAATCATTGCCACTACCATTTCTTTCTCACTGTCTCTTTGTTTTATGGGCCACAGCTTTTTATGTGAAACCCTTGGGGCCAGGAAGTTTTTAAGGTTTTTTCTGAGGGGGGTTAGAAAAGTAATACAGTGCTATGGTGTTTATTATGTAACTTCCTCCCCACAGTGGGGGGTTGGGGGGAATGGGGGGGGGCGGTCAGGCAGCCTCCCGATGTAAATCAAGCACATTTACATTAATATTCATGAATGCATTGTATGAATATTCCCAGAAAGTGGGATAAACACATACTAGAATTGTGAAGTGTCAGTTCAAGTCACCAAATGAGTCTTTTGAGGTCAGATTTAGTCCCAAACGTTACACAGGCTACATAGGCCAGAGGGGCACACATGTTTGGCGGGAACTTCTGGATTTGGGACTTAGCAGCAATTGTGGAGTGCAGGCTGAATGTGGCTGCAGAAACTTCTTCGTGTGTGGAGCCCTTTGTGACCTGGGTTGTGTCCACAGAGGGCACTGTGCTCAGGGTGTGAGTGACCCCTGGAAGGCCCATGACCAGTCCCCCAGGGTCAGGGGCGGGGTGGGGGGGGGGGCCCTCCTGGGGCGCGGGGGGAGCCCTCCCTTGTCTCTTCTTGGCCCTGAGATATACCCCTGTCCTTACAGACTGGCTGTGCAGGTCACAGCCCCTGGAAGAGGGCACACCTTGTCTGCAGCCCAGGCTGCTCACAATCTCAGACTCCAAGATGCTGGAGTGGAAGCTGGAGCTGGCAGGGGTCCGAGATGGTGATGAGGGGACAGACGCTCAGAGAGGGTGGGCGAATTGTATAGACTCACACAGCTAGCCAGGAAACTGAAACTGGGAGGTGGGGCAGAGGTGAACGGGGCATGTTTAAAAGCTGGGACTAGACAAGTCTCCCACCTTGTCTAGACCTCGGAAAAGACACCTGGACCAGCCCCCCCCCCCCCCCCCCCCCCCCCCCCCCCCCCAGCGACGGGGAGCGCCCCCACCCCAATGACGTTTCAGTGGTTTCCCCACTCACCCTTTTTCCTTCCAGGCTCCGGGGAAAGAAAGGGTGGCGCAGACACGCCCTGGCGTCCCCCGTTAGTGCACTCAGTCCCCAGGGGTGCTGGTGAGCGCTGCCAGCCCAGGCGGGGCGGCCTGGCCGTAGGCGTGGGCGCCCCCTGCCCCCAGGCGCCCCCCGCGGGCGCCCGGTCCCTGTGTGGGCTGCTTTGACTCCGCGCCGCCGGAGCCGGAGCCGAGCTTAGGCAAACCACGCCGCACTGGACGCCATTCAAGCTTTTACAGGCCCTCAAATTGGGGCTGGAGCCGGAGAGGAAATACTAAAATCCTGTGTACACAACTTCTGTCTGTGCGCGCCGGGCTCCAGGAGAATCAGGCGCGCGGGGGGACACATTTGTACTGTTTAAGGGCTCCGCTCCTTTCCGCGCTGTTTTTAACGGGATCCCTGATGTGTCGCCCCAATCCAGGGCTCCTGGGTGTGGGCCCGGGGAGGGGGCTGCGGGGCTGGGGACGGGGGCAGGCCTGAATTTTTCTCCTACCCCCACCTCCCCGGCACACCCAGCTGGGCTCAGAATCCCCGAGATCCATAAGCCACATTTGCTGCGTGGCCCAGGCCCCTGGCCCCTCTCGCCCGGCAGAATGATGCAGCTTTGAAGTCCTTAGAGCCTGGCCTTTGGAATCAGGCTGGTCTGGGTGGGAAGCCGGCTCACCGCTTTGCAGCTCCCAGGCTATTGGCAAGGGCCTCCTTTTCTGCATCTGTAGAATGGGCGCGATAATGGTAAGCTACCTTAGGTTTCCTGTGAAGATGAAGGAGGTGAGTGATGGAGACAGGGAAGCAGCCCAGAGTCTGGCACATCACAGGTGCTCACTACATGGGAGCCATTGTGACTATTTATGTGACGTAGGAGTAATAGCACCATTGTGATCCAGGCACATGCTACGTCTACGTACAGTTTACATTTTATGGGGGAGAAACTAGAACACCGAGGAACTGAATGACTTATCCAAGGTCACACCGCTAGTGATTGGCCGGGTGAGGATTTGAACCCAGGAAGTCTGTTTTGGAGTTTTAGGTGCTTTGCTGCCCCTCTGCCAGCTGTACGTGCCCATGGTATCCTCAGCCTGGCACGAAGCTGCCCACACTTGGGCCCCACCCCACCCTCCCAGTTTCATCCCTGCCAAGTGCTGTCAAGCCCCTCTCGTGCAGCTGGCCAGTCATCTCCCTGGTTCTAAACCAGTGCTCCCCTTCCTAGCTCTCAGCCTTGGCTCAGCCCTCTGTTACCTGTGCCTTAGGTCTTCCCTGGCCACCCCCTCCAGACAGATTCACTCCCTCCAGCTGCCGCAACACTACCCTCCACCCCCAGCCCCTGCACCTTCAGGTCTCCTATCCCCTTGACCTTGGGCTATTTTGATCTGTGGATGTGTTTGCTTCCCTCATTCTGATCCCTCATCAAGATCCCTGCAAGTCTGGCCCAGTCTCTTCTTGTGCAGAGCGGGGCTTCCCATTTGGGGAAACTGAATTTTTACCAATGGCAGATCTGGGCTGAATGGTGACATCCCACTGGTGTCCTGTGTGAGGGAAGCAGAAGAGGGCCCCAAGCCCACTTGCTTTAAGGAGGTGGGGGACAGGGTGGACATCAGCCCCATGTTCCTGACATCTTCTACCAGACCAAGGAACAGCCAGAACAGTGAGAGTATGGTCTGAGCTTCCCCGCCAACCCCCGCCTCCACCTCCCCCTTAAGTGTCCTGTCATCAGGGCCTCTCAGGAGCCCTGCTCAATCTCAGGTAAGGACAGATGCCTCACGGGGGTCTGCACTCCTTCTGGCTGGGCTACCCCAAACAAGCAGCCCACAGAAAGCATCTGTTCTCCAGGCCTGTCCGGGCTTCGTGTGACGCCAGCCTCAGCTTGAGCTGAGCTGGCCTGCACCTGCACAGCGGGTCTTCCAGACTTCTGCCAGACAGCTAGTGCCCCCCTCCTGCTTCCCCCAAAACAGTCAAACACCCGGTGCCCACAGTCAGGAGGCTCGACGATGTTGTGGAACTCACATGGCCTTTGGAATCTGGAGTCTGGTTTTCAGTCCTAGCACTGTAGTTCCATGAAGTCTTGGGCAAGTCCTTTAATCTCTCCCGAGCCTCAGTTTCCCCACGGGAGTGATAGCCTCTGTCTCATTTCCTTGATATTAAGTGGCATGAGAGGTATGAGAGGGCCTGGCACACTGCGGGAATGGAAGTATTGGTTGTTTAAGTAGAAGTCACACCATTGGGGTGACCTGGGCCCTCCAGGTGGTCTGGGAACTGGGCCTGAGGGGATGACCCAGTGACCTGGCCCCAGCTGTGAGAAGGCAAGAACTGGTCACGGGGAGACCGGTGGTCCCTGCAGGACTCATAGCTGAGTCCTCTTTCCTCTCACGGAGAGGGGCGGGGTCGTTCTGCCCTGATTGCTTCTCAGCTGTGACCCTTAGGGGTGGTGTCCATTGATGAGTGGAACCTGCTGTAAGTCTGGAGTGTCACGGATGCCGTGTGGGACACCCCAGAGGCCTGGCAAAGCTGCAGTGCTGCCCTGTGGGTGCACACTGGTTTGTGACCACACATGAGCCACCCCAAGGGTTTCTAGACAGGGCAGAGTGCTGAGGGGCTAAGGATCTGTGGGTGGGAGAACCAGGTTACACGTCACCTTCTGCCTACGGGTTGGTGACACCTGAGGGTCCGGGCATCTGGACTGTTCCACTGAAAGGGGGATGGATGCTGGACGCCGCGTGCTGCTCCATACAGCCCTGAGAGCTGGTGGCCTCCTTGAGCAGCCCATTCAGCAGGCTGGGACACAGTCTGCATGGCATGGCAGTGCCCTCTGCTGGCCATGCTGGGCACTGGCTTCTCCTTGGCCAGGGCGAGGGTGACCCTAAAACCCACATGGGCCGCCCCTCCATAGCCTTGGACTTAGGCAGGTGGACCAGACCCTGGCCTGGGAGAAACCCTGTTGGGGGGGGTGGGGGAGTGGGGAAGCTCATCCCCACTTTACAAATGAGCAAACTGAGGCTTGGAGAAGTGACGTTGCTCAGGAGTCCACAGCTATTGAATGGCCGAACCAGACCCATCTCACGGTGCTGTTTCTCCCACTCCAGGCAGAGTTGTCTTGTGTGAATATAGCAGAACTCAGGCGTGCTGGAAAGACCACTCTTCTTTATTTAATTAAAGTCAAATTAGATCTCACTCTAATTTTTGCCAGCCAGGACTGCAGAAAAATGCATGCTTCCTTACTTTGGGAAATAGAAACAGGGCTCCTCTTCCCTAGGCCTGTGTAAGAACCCAGAGCATAACACGATGCTAGAAAATGGGAGGAGGGTGGGGAAGTATGTCAGGGCCACTGTGGAAGTTTCACGTCAAAGCCTCAGGGAGGCTGTTTTGCTTCCTTGCCAAGGTTGGCGACCCCGGGGCTCGGGCCCATGCTCACTCCCTCCCCTGATGGCCTCGAAGCCAGGCCTGCCACCTGAGGTCCTGTCCCCTCCATGGGGGCGCACTGATATCCCTGGCCACTGAGTTCTCTCAAACCACCTGTTTCTCCTCTCCCCAACTCCCACCCAATCCCCTTAAATTGCTCGAGAGCCTGAAAATAAAAGCAGGAAAGGCAGGTTGTATAGGGGGAGGAAAATATACCAAGAACAAATAGCAAACGATTATCTCAGGAAAAGTGCCTGCTTCTCTAAAATCAGCCGGGGAGCAACGTATGCCTGTGGGAAAATGCTATGTCCTTGGCATGACTTTAATGCTGCAGCTGAAGCCAACAGGACATGACTCAGACGGTAAGTAGGTTGGTTGAAGCCAATCGAAGAAACCTGGGGGAAGGGGTTGGTCATGGGGAATGGAGCGTGCCAACTCCTCAACTAAACCAATAAAAGTTAAAAAAGAGGTTATGGAAAAGTGGGTAAGGGCATAAATGCCCAGGGAGCCTTGGTGGCAAAGCCAGTGCTATCTGAAAGGAATAAAGTTGGGGTACCTGTTGTTATCCCAAGTGTACGGTGGGCCTGGCAGGTAGAACTGTGGCCCTCTGGACTCTGCTGAGCCCGAATCCACAATCCTCAGTTTTGACTCTGACCGAGAAACATCCAGATCTTGGCCATTGGCTGCCAGCCTGGCGTCACCATTTCCCTGAGGGTGGCGCCCTTGACCTTCTGGAGATGTGGCATCTGCTTCTTCAA
Organism: Panthera uncia; assembly: GCF_023721935.1. NCBI lineage: Eukaryota > Metazoa > Chordata > Mammalia > Carnivora > Felidae > Panthera > Panthera uncia. The sequence continues at coordinate 1,167,208 of NW_026057579.1, forward strand.
GGGCCCTTTTCTAACCTGGGAAAGTTCAGGTTTAAACATGAAGATGAGGAAACAAGCATTTAGAAGCAAAATGTCATGTGAAGTTTAGGAGCAACCTGTGCATAGTTGTTTCTTTAAAATATTGTAATAGGTAAGAGAATCTAGCATATTAAAGACTGACAGATTAGCCTGATGCTTCCAGTTGTACATGTGTGACAAATTTAGACTTGTGATTTTAAGTTTAAAGGGGAAAGAAAATTTGGCTTTATTTTTTGTGAATATGGATAGGATTTTATTTTTTATTTTTTTAAAGCTTTATTTATTTTGAGAGAGAGAGAGAGCAGAGAAGGGGCAGAGAGAGAGAAAGAGACAGAATCCCAAGCAGGCTCTGCTCTGTCAGCACAGAGCCCAACCCAGGGCTCAATCCCACAAACCGTGAGATCATGGCCTGAGCCAAAATCGAGAGTCAGACGCTTAACCTACGGAGCCACTCAAGCGCTCCTGAATAGGATTTTAAAGAAAACTGGTGTTTCACTATGTTAATATATTTTAATTTTCCTTTCTTTTATTTCATCATGTGAATACATTTTATTTCTTAGGCATATAAGAATTTGTTACTTGCTTGTTAGAGTCATTAGTTTGCTTTGTTAGGCAACTGAAGTGCTTACCAAGGGAATGTAATATATTAAATTTATAAATGCAGTTCAGAGTGCTTAGAGGAGTTTAATTAAGTTGGCAGATGATTTCTAAAGGGAGCTTAGGGTCTTCAAGCTAATAGATCATTAATCAAAGAAAATTGAAGGTCACTGTTCTTGCCATTTTTATAAACAAAATAACAAGATCTGTAATCTGAACATAACAGCTTAAGGATAACTAAGTTATTTCTATTTTAATGAAAGGAACATTAATTTAAAACCTAAGTAACTGTAAGTAGTCCTCTCTGGACTGCCGTCCAACATAAAAAAAAAAAAATTCACAGTGACAGCTATTAATACTAATAGCTAACATTTATGGAGTGCTTTACACTGATTATTTCATTTAATCTTCTGCCCCAGATGAGAGACACTGGGTGGGGGGGGGCAGGAATTTGCTCAAGGCCACTTTATCTAGGAAGTAGTACAAGATGGACATGAGTTGGCTCTCGGACTCCAGCGACCACTATTAGCCACAGTGTTGGATGGTCTTTGAAGCCTGGGTTCCTAGGATTTGCACTGAGCTCCCTAGAAAATGGACTCATGCCCCCTAACTTGTACCAGGGTATGCTGTCTCATCAGCACCCCCACCTCCCCAGCCATGTCAATGCCCCATGAAATGGGGAAGGGACTTCTGAATGCCTGGATTTGAACCGCCACATATTTATGTCCTACAAACACACAAATTCTGATACCAGCCAAGGCCCTGCGACCAGTTACAGGTGTCAAGTATGGGAGCTTGCATATTTTCTTCCCCGTTATACACACTCATCATTTTCCCTTGCTGTCTTTCCTCTAATGATTTATATAGTGCTGGTGGTGTTTCCCATTACAATATAGTTTCTAGGTAACAAAGTTCAGGTGGCATTGGTGACTGAATTAGGAGAGGAATTAAGACTGCACAGAGATAAAGACAGTGACTAGCGGGTATTGGTGTCTACTATTTTGTGGACAGAGTGAACACGGACCCCATTTGTATGAGTAATGGTTGCATCCTTTATAGGTTTATCTTAAGGATTAGGGAT
>NW_026057579.1:1173903-1184644 GCF_023721935.1 Panthera uncia
CTTCTTTTTTTTTTTTCAACATTTTTTATTTATTTTTGGGACAGAGAGAGACAGAGCATGAACGGGGGAGGGGCAGAGAGAGAGGGAGACGCAGAATCGGAAACAGGCTCCAGGCTCCGAGCCATCAGCCCAGAGCCTGACGCGGGGCTCGAACTCACGGACCGCGAGATCGTGACCTGGCTGAAGTCGAACACTTAACTGACTGCGCCACCCAGGCGCCCCTTGTATATCTTCTTTGGAAAAAATGTCTATTCAGATCCTTTGCCTGTTTTTAAAATTGGGGTATTTGTCTTTTTATTATTGAATAATAATCATTTTTTTTACATATTCCAGATATAAGACTGTTATTAAATATATGATTTGTAAAAATTTTTCTCCCATCCTGTGGATTGTCTTCTCACTTACTTTATAGTGTTCTTTAAAACACAAACTTTTAATTATGAAGACATCCAGCTTATCCATTTTTTCTTCTGTTGCTTGTGCTTTTGATGTCTTATCTAAGAAGCCAATGCCAAATCTAAGATCATGAAGATGTACCCTTATGTTTTCTTCTTAAAGTTTTATTGTTTTAGCTCTTACATTTAGTCCATTGATCCATTTTGAGCGAGTTTTGTGTATAGTGTGAGTTAGGGCTCCAACTTCATTCCTTAGCATTTGGAAATCTAATCGTCTATATTCTGCCCAGTTGTACTATTCAAGATTGAAAGTGAGGTCTTGTAGTCTCTATTATTGTTGACTTGTCAATTTCTCCCCTCAGTTCTGTCAGCTTACCAGGAAATCTCAGCATGGGATGAGTGAGCTGTGGTGAGGATGATTGGGGCCCCCGTACTCTGGGCCTGTCATGCCTAGGGTACATCCTCCCTCATATGGTTAGGGGCTGGGCAGAGGAAAGGAATCTCCAGCCTCTGGGCCACACTCGGCTCTTCAATTTAGAGTTGAAGGGGGCAAGAAAGGCTGGTAGCCTGTCCCTACTGATGAGATACAATAGCTCTTAATCAATTGCTGAGAGGGCCTGTCTTGGCCACACCACTGGAAATGGAGTTTCCATCAACCTGAGATGGTTGGGGGTGGGGTGGGTGGAGAGGCGTGGTGGCTCAAATACCACATACTCTTGATGTTCCTGCCATGTTTTAGCAGATTTTCTTGAAAAAGATCTTTCTTCATTTGCTATATGCTCTTAAGATAATTTCCAGACAACACTTAAACTTTTTTTTTAGTAGTTTCATTAGCTTTGCTTGTTTCACTGGAGAGGAGCTCCATGCGGCAACTCATGCTTTCAGCCTGGAAAGTGGAACCAAACTGTTTTTAAACATATAAAGAGTTCCTATGAAATTATTAGGAAAAAAATGAACATTCCCCACACAAAAAAAATGTGCGAAGAGATATAGGCAATTTACTTTAGAAAAAAATACAAATGACCAATTAACAGAAAAATATTGAGCCTCCTTAGTAGTCAAAGATATTCAACTAAGAAAAAAATACATTATACAGTGTGTACCTCTGGATGGGAACATGGGTGACTTTAATTTTTTAATTTTTGTGTTTCTGTGAGTATGTATGTTAAAATGTATCCCCAATGGACATGTATTATTTGTATCATAAAGAAAACACCCAAGTTGGGTTTATACTGATGGCAGAGGGAGGAGTCAAGGGCCGTGGGTAGGCAGAGACCAGCAGGTCAGAAGAGTGTCAAGGTGGTGTGGGCTCTGCAGGGTCTGTAGGAGCTCTACTGCCTCGCTCTTCCAAACCATCCATTTAACAAGTGACAAAGTTGGGTGTATGAGACACTGCAGAGGGACAATCCACCTGACCCGCCAGCAGTTGGACAGGACTGAGTCATGGCACCTGTGATCACAGCTATCAGAAAGTAAATTGGTCAATGGAAAAGCTTCAGCGTGGGGTGCAGCATTTTCAGCCTTTGGAGTGTGAGGTCCAGGCTAGCTGGTAGCCAGGGAGGAGGTAATACCATGAAGAAAGTGGACATACTGGGCTGGGGCTCTGGAGGCTTGATAGGGAGGAGACCTGGGAATGAATAAAAAGAGGTTGCATCAAAGCAGGTGGTTTGACCAAGGGAGTGGATGATCTCACAGGAAGAGATCACAGTGAGAAAGGGAGAGAGGATGGCGGGCAGAATCGTGGGAGGACGAAGGGGAGCCGGAGACGTGGTCAGAGACAGCACGGAAGAGGGGAAGTGCCCGCAACTGATGGGGCATTCTAGCCAGCAGGCCTGAACACCTCAGAGCAATAGGTTCCACCCGTGGCCCAGCGCTGAGAGCTGTACGCACATCTTATCGACACTAGGCGGCGCTGTGGCCCACTCTAATGGCCACTCTTTTCTGGGTTGGCAGTTTTCTTTTCATTAAAGAGAAATTAATGTGCTGGGGTCCCGCTGATGTCCTGTTTAACAGATGAGAAGCCCAGAGAGGGACTGTGACTTGCCCCAAGGTATATATGGGTGTCGTAACAGAGGTAGGTTTACCTCCCTGCCTCCTGGTTCCTGTCTCAGGCTCTCTCCAGTCACACCCCAGAGAAGGATCTAGAAAAGTGGCTGGCAGAATCCTGGGTCAGAAGGCAACTCTGAGGGTCATGGGGTCTCCCAAGAGGCCCAGACCTCCAGCATCCCCCACTTTTCAGTCTTGCCAACAGTGAAGTCACCTCCCTTGGTTTTCCCAACCTTTCTGTTTCCAGTCCTCTGTCCCCCACAGCCCCCCACCCTCTTTCCACCTGCAGCCACAATGACGTTTTTCAGTATGAGTTGGATCAGGTCACCCCCGTTAACGCATCTGGTGGCTCCAAAATGCTCTTTACCCAGACGTTCATCTTAGCCTGGCCTCTACAAGCTGCACCCTGAGCCTATACTTGCCTTTTGGGTTTGTTCTGATCAAGTTTCGTGCTAGGCACCTCCACACCTTGGCCAATCTGTTCCTCACTTCCCTGACATCCTCTCATCTGCTCCGTGGTGCACTTGCCCTTTGCTTTAATACGTGCCTCTGTCATATTTACTTCTTTCACATCTTTTCTTCTCTAGACTGAACTCCCGAGCTGTAGGACAGGGTCCATTTTGTTTGCAGCCTGTCCCATCAGGGTCCAGCTGTGGTTCTTAGAAGGCTACTGACACTAAGGGGGCCATGCTGGCAGAGTAGGCGAGGAGCTGGTGCCAGGTGCCACAGGGCAGTATCTTTAGGACCCCCTGCTGGGTACTCAGATACAGCCCAGAGTGTCTGTCTGGCATCGTGGGCAGAGCGGCAACTGTTTCGGTGTTTGAACAAATGGTGTTCAGAACACAATGTTTTGCCGGAATGGTTAACCGGAGCCGCTGAATTTAAGCATCCTGCACAAAGGCCATTCGGAGGTAGTTTCACTTCCATGTTCCAAGACCTGGTATATTTCAGTATGTGTGAAAGAAAGTAAAGCAATCATTGGATTCTATTTCAGTTGCGAGTTTTGGAAAATGTGGGGGTGTATCTGGAGCAGGTAGGTCTCAGCATGGCCTTTGTCCTGACCTGGTCAGAGCTCTCCCAGAGCTGGGGCCCATAGACCCTTGAGCCAGACAGTGACAGCAACATGGCAGGCCCCACAAAGCTGCCATGTACCCCACCATGCCTCACCTGTGGATACACCAACTTTGGCTGCCTGTTCATAGGATGAACACGTCAAAATATTTCCCTCTCCTTTCTCTCTTGTAACAAATTTGCATCAGTGGGTGTTAACACAAGTTTTGTATTTCTCCAATGCATAGGCAGGACGGCTGCAGGGCTACTTAAATACAACTTTGTTACATAAAGGAGGTCAAGCATCTATTACAAAAAGACTTCAAAAAGGCTAAAGAATGAAAAATGATCTAAATAAGCTTGTCTTCTAATGCACATTTCAATTTTAAGTAATACTTAAAATTTTATTCTGGGAGTATTCGAAATTAGACAATAAAAACTGGACGGTCCTTTGTTTCTGCAGAGTTATGGCATCTGACAAATAGAAACCAGGCGGTCGTCTTTGCCCCCTGGCCCTGGTCAGAATCTCTTTGACGATCAGCTCAATTTTCACTGTCTTCCTGAAAAAGGAAGATTCTTTCTAGTTGGAGGAAATTTAAATCATTTTTCAATTCAGGACATAAGTAGCGGGGAGGGATGGGCAGAGAGAAGGGAGAGAGGAAGAAAATCAGGGCTAGCTCTTTACGGAGAGCAGTCTGGGGAAGATTCTGGAGAGACTTTGATGTAGCTGCAGGCTGAGATGAAAGTGGTCAGAAGCCACCCTTTCTAAAAGTGACTCCAAACATCTTGGGATAAATACTTGAAGAAACACAAAACAGGTCTCTAGGAATAAGTATATAAAACAGTAAATGTGGTGATTATATTGTCCAAAGTAAAAATCAGGGCATGTGACCTGCTGACTAGATGGGAGAGTTGGAACTGAGACTTCCTACCAGACGAGGGGTGCCTGGTCAGTATGCATGAACCCTAAAGGAAATGCTTGTCTGTGAAGCCAGAGGTTGGGCTAGATGTTTCTTCTTCCCCTGTCAGTCTTCTGCATGACTAGTGGTGGCCATGTGGGGAGAGTAGGTGAGGTTAGCAATTAGATGGGGATCTGTCCCTTATGACCTCTCCTCCACTTACCACCCCCCCACCCCGTACCAGGGTTTGCAGTGCACTCATGTTCTTCAAGTTAGGTCAAGTTTTCAGAGAAAAGTGACATAGGTGAACCACAGGCAAAAGATGGGGAGGGAAAGGCCACTGCTGTGATCAATTCCACTCAAACAAGACTCTTAGTTTAGGCTAGCATCTAATTTTGCTTGTTTGGGGTGTGTGTGTATGTGTGTGTGTGTGTGTGTGTTTTGAATCTCATTCTTCATACTGAACATCACACTGGAAGACAAGCCACTCCAGAACAAAGCCTCAGTCAGAAGGCCTTTGGTCCACCATTATTTTAAAGATAGGGCTGAATAACTCAAAATGATCAGATCTTTAGTAATTATGTCTTTTAAAAGTCATCTTTATAGAGTAAATGATGTATAGCAAAAAAAAAAAGGGGGGGGGCAAATATGTACCTGCACACATACATAGAGGTACGTTATTTTGTTTTCCAAATTCCATATAATAAACTCACTATGACTCCCTTGATTACAAAACATAGAACCTTTGACCCAGGAGCTTCCCTGTTATAGTCTGAAACAGCAACCTGTACAAACACACTTTGATACACTTCGGTAGGTCTTTTGTGTTCTGAGCACCCAATTTCAGTGTGTGTGTGTGTGTGTGTGTGTGTGTGTATGGCAGGGCATTCCCCACACCTCTAACAAGCAATGCCTGGACACGGGCAGGGTGTGTGAGAATTTAACTCAATTCTGACACTATCCACCCGACGCTAAAGATAGCATCCGATTCCACAGGTTGAAGGTTCAGTCCTATCAGCACCCTCCCCACTTCTGACGCCAATCCCAAGTTCAGATTGTTACCTGGCCTTCTGACTCACTGGCTACAACTTGGAGGTTCCAGTGAACCTCTCCAACTCCGGATGCAAGTCACCAGACCCTGGTTGTTATCCGTACTTCTGATGGACCAGCCAATAAATCAGAGGTTCCCAAGGGCCTCTCCTGAGGTTGACTGATTTGCTTAGAGTGCCTCAGAGAACTCAGAGAAACATTTTACTTACTAGCAGACCAGTTTATTATAAAAGGATATAACTCAGGAAGAGCCAGGCGGAAAAGATGCATAGGGCAGGGGATGGGGACGGGGCTTGGAGCTTCCATGCCCTCCCTCTCTGGGTGCACCACTCTCCCCAATCTCCATGTGTTTGCCAGCTCAGAAGCTCTCTGAACCCCATCCTTTTGGGGTTTTGTGGAGGCTTCATTACACAGGCATGATTAATTAAACCATTGGCCATTGGTGAATGACTCAATCTTCAGCCCCTCTACCCTCCCCAGAGGTCAGCGGGTGGGACTGAAATCACTTGGTTGGTTCCTCTGGTGACCCCATCCTCAGGTGCTTTCCAAAAGTCAAGTCATTAACATAACACAAAATATCTTCATTATTCTCAACACTTAGGAAATTCCAAGGGTCTGGGGAACTCTGTGCCAGAAACAGAGGTGAAAATCAAATATATACTTCTTATCGTAAGTCACAATAACATAGTAGGTCTTTGAAACTTGGCTTTCCACAATGTATGGATATGGATATAGCTACTAACAAGTCCTATTCAGCTTCTGGCACATTCTTTTCAGATTCGTTTAAATCGCTAAGACAATTACATATAGAAAAAGTGATTATGTCCATTTACTGCTTTAGTCCATTTAGTAGCCACTAACCAGGCCTATTCAGGTTCTGGCACATTCTTTTCAGATTCGTTTAAATCACTAAGACAGTTACATATAGAAAAAGTGATTGTGTCCATTTACTGTATTCTATAACAGGCAAGGCCTTGTTATAGGTGCTATAGATGGAATAAAGTACAGAATTCTGTCAATAGAGAGTTTATCACTTAATTACAGATGTCTTCTCGAATTCTCATTGCTTTAGGGCTGATAGTTCGTTTCTTTCCACCCCAAATGAGCCAGCCTGATAGGATATCTTGATATGTTATAGAGAAGAGTCCATTCAAAACCACTTTTCCATCTGACTACTGTCCTTAATCACCCTCAGCGGGCCCTCACTGTGCCCGCTCTGTCCCCAGTCATCTGTACATTCATGTTACTGCCTGGTAATTTAGCGTGGTCTTTCATATCAAGGACCCAACCAACATTTTAAATGAACTCATTTCAAATATCAGTTTTTTTTGGAGCCGATTTTCTTCGATTAAGTAAAAAAACATTAAGTCAGGTAACAGGAGAGTGAAAATATATCGCTTTTAGAAGTTACAAATTTCTGGTAATAATCTGTCATTAGCATTGCTGCTATGAGCTGAATAGTAAATATTCGGTTTCTTTAATGTTTGCATTTTTTAAATAATTTTTTACATTTTTATTTATTTATTTTTAGAGAGCCAGAGCGTGAGGGGCAGAGAGAGAGAGAGAGAGAGAGAGAGAGAGAGAGAGAGAATATCCCAACCAGGCTCTATAGGGTCAGCACAGAGCCTGACGTGGGGGCTCATACTCACAAACCGTGAGATCATGAGCTGAGCTGAAATCAAGAGTCAGATGCTTAACCGACTGAGCCACCCAGGTGCCCCAACGTTCACATTTTCTGAAAATTCACTTCAATACGTCTCCAGCTACACAAAGGCAGTAGCGGCTACACCTGCCACATCTTGGGTGGCAGCTGGACACCAGCTCAGAACCTGACACATCACTTCTTCCTGAAGAAGGCAATTTATAAACTTGTCTCCCCTCCCACATGTTTTATTGACACAGTTCGCTGGAGGAATCTGCTTTTAAAAAGTTGGAGCTAAATTTCATAGCATGTTATTTACTTGTGTTCTACCATAGCCCAAAGATGGATGTTTTCTTTCCCTGATAAATGGGTTGAAATTTAATACTGAGAATTAGTCAAATCTAATCATTTCAATAGTGAAAGAAACTACCAAGACTGAAGTTTCCTTTTGTTGGGGGTGGGGAGGAGCATTAATTTCTACTCGATAAAATGTGAGTGTGTATATTTAATGAATAGTTCCCCTTCCCAATTTACTTCAGTCTTATATTGAGTGTTGGATGTAGGTAAATACAGACAAATGCCATGTTTTGAGAATACAAGTCCATGTTGTCTAAAGTGACTTGGGAAGTGGACAAAGACAGAATGAAGGCTGAGGTTGGGCCAGGGTGTCTTGACCCTCAGGGAAAAGGGCAGAGACAGATGGGTGTTCGGGTGTGCTCTGTGTCCTGAGATCTGCTTCCCTTTGTTCTTTGTGCTACAGTCTGAGAGCTGAGTGTGTGGTCATCTGGGCACGCCCTCGTGGAGGGTAAAGGTCTGGGGAGAGGGCACTGGTCCCATGGCAGCAAACACAGGGTCCTTTGTTCAAGAGAAGCATTTTGTTACCATGTGTGTGAATGGAAGGAAGGCCAGGTGTCACACAGTTCTTGCTGGCTATCCAAGCTTACTTAAAGCTCACTGCATTCTGGTTTTTTTTTAAATTTTTTTAATGTTTATTTATATTTGACAGAGAGACAGAGACAGAGAGAGCTTGAGTGGGGTGGAGGGGGTGGGCAGAGAGAGAGGGAGACACAGAATCCCAAAGCAGGCTCCAAGCTCTGAGCTGTCAACACAGAGCCCGACCCAGGGCTTGAACCCACGAGCAGTGAGATCCTGTCCTGAGCCGAAGTCGGATGCCCAATGGACTGAGCCACCCAGGCGCCCGCCCTCACTGCATTCCAAAGGGACTTGTGCTAATTCACAGGAACTAGTCCTTTCCTTCCTTCTCAATGAACTTGACTGAAGTGTCCCCAAGAAAAGGTACCCCACACTTGGATACTGTAAACCTGCCAAGGAGGAGAATAAGTCACCATTTCTTAATCTTCCTACAACGCTGGACTGTAGCAAGGCCAAGTCAACAATTCCTTTGTTATCAAGTCCCAAAGCGCTGGGGTTGGAATACACCTAAAACAAAGTGGTCCTTGGTTTTAGAAATCTTTAATAACCTGAGGATATTAGGGTGTGGCCACTTTTTTTTTTTTTTACAACTAAGCCTCTGTCTGCCACACAAACCAGACTGACCATTGATGACCAAGAAGTCATCACCGTTCAACGCAGTCAAGTAAAAAAAGCTGGTTTAACAACTTAACTAATGGGCCCAACAAAAAGTGACACACCCCAAATTTGTGAAAACAGACATTGCCAATGCCTTATTAATACATTCTTGGGAAATGAGAAAACCAGCGTGACACAAAAGGAGCAATGAAGGGAAAGGGACACCTAGAATACATGAAGTTGTCTAAAAGATCCCAATTGAGCTTTGCCTAAAAACATGAGACATGTCATTGGGAGATACTCATCCAGTCCCCAAGCATTTTCCTAAGGCCAGCTTAGGTTTCTGGAGACAATCTGCTCTTTGTAGGAGATGAAACACACACACACACACACCCCATACAACTCACTGAAATTTTCTGTGGCCCAAAGTTCCAGTAAGATGTATGTTAAAATACAGAACATGTAGAAGTCATTATCAGTTGCCTCAAAAGCCAGGACTACAGCCATGTAAGAGGGATGTGGGTGCACATACATGGTGAAGCCCGTTATTGGAGATCCACCTTCCAACATCTTGAAGTGCCCAGAAGTGTAAAGAGCAAGTGTGCGTGGGGTTGCGTAAGGGAGGAGTAACTCCAAAGCCAAGAAGCAACTTCTAGCGAATAACGAAATGCCAAAGTGCTAAAAGTTCTTGAAGATGGCCTCTGATCAACTCCAATTGGCTGATGGACTCCATAAAAGGTCTTTGAAAAAATTATGCCTTTTTATTCACTCAGGGCACTTACTCCCTGCCAGTAATTAAAATGCAGGAGGCACAGGTAAAGCAATGTAAGGATACAAAAAAGGACATCCAGGGGAGGGGTGGGGAGGGGGCCAGGCCTGACAGTGGTCGAACGCTGGCCAAGTGCTGGGCGTGGAACTACACACCTCCCAGCAGCCTTGCAGGGCCGTGGGACACGAATCCACAGGGGCCCGTGTGCAAGTGCTCACAACACTGGGAAAGGTGTCTAAGGAGGTTCCAAACTCTGGCTTTTGTTAAATTGTTAAAAAAAAAAAAAATTCAGGCTTCAAGTAGCCCTTGGAGGATGAGGGGCTGGAGATGGGTGGTATAGGCCTGGCCTTACCTGGGTCACACAGGACAGCCGTGGGCCATCTTCCGGAGTCTCAATTCTCAAAGCTAAGCCATTTAGCTGGTGAAAATTTCAAAGCAGTTCCTCTTAAACAGTATTTGATAAAATAGAAAGCAAAACCCATAGAAAATTTCCAGTCTCCCACCCAGAGAGTTACTATTTTGCTATGTTGGTGGCTCCAAGCTTGACCCCAGGGCCCTGGAAATCCAAGGGTGCCTGTCTGTTAGGACTGGCCCCTCCCCCTGTGCGCGGTCGGGACGTGGCAGATGCAAAGATACAGAGGTGCTGGGCGTCACAACTGCGGCCGGGCTGCGGGAGCACAAGGAGAAATGAGAACCCATATGTGGCAGGGAGGGAGCACACTAGATGCAGATCTTCTGATGACAAGGACAGGACCAATTAACAGACAGAAGCTGGAATGAGCCTGTTCTCTGGGAGGAAGCCACCGCCCCTGGCCACTCAACATCTCTCCAGCAGTCCCTGTGCTGTCTGGAATGTAGTCCCTCTGTCACTCACTGCTGGCATCCCACACTGAGGTCCCCACCTGGCAGCCACCAAGGACATTTCAGGCAGATTACAGACATTTTTTTTTTTTTTGAGACTCAAGTAGACTGTGGGAGCTCCCCAAAAGCTTCTTTTTAAATTCTTTTTTAAAAGTTTTAGCACACTACCTGGAACACACTGCCAGGTAGGCATGACAAAAATTTTTTTTAAGTTGATTTTTTCTTTGAGACAGAGAGTGGGAGTGTGAGCAGGGGAGGGCCGGCGGGGGGGGGGGGGGGGGCGCGAGAGTAACCCAAGTGGGGATTGATCTCCCGAACCTGTGGGCAGCATGAGGAGGAGACTTCTCAGAGGGGCGTTGGCGGCCCCCCCCCCCCCCAAATTTTTTTTAAATAGGCAATTTATTTTAGTGTTTCAGAAGACATGATTATTCTTGGAAAGGGTTTATTCTTCTATAACTCTGGATAACAAAGATTATACCCTAATTTTGATAAGCCACCT